>NW_024395977.1:28716228-28782892 GCF_016617805.1 Bactrocera tryoni
TCGCCAGAGAATGTATTTGGACTCTTTGAGACACCATCTATGTGTTCGAAAAGAGCACGAAATGGAAGTTCGTTGAAATGTAGAAGACAAACAACTATAACAAAAAAACCTACATAATATATATACATAAACGGACACATGCATTTACATGCAATGCGCATTCAATAATAATAAAAATGCATGAGTAAACACAAATCACTGTAAAATTGTGCACTTGAAAACAACCCCATATCATGAAGTATAAACAATATGCTGCAATACATGCAACATATATACATATACATATATTTAGTTATTTAAGTTAGTTTCCTAAAATTCCTAAAATAGTATATTTTTTTCTTTATTTGCGTAGACACCGCTTACGCGATTATAGCTGAGCACTAGTATATAAGTAATGAAAATACATAATAAAAATTAGAATGAATAAGTTCTCACTAAAGAAAGATTTTTATTTTCCCCCCACCAGCAGTAAGAATTTAAAGATTCTTTGTTGAGTTCAATGTTTGATCTTACAAATCAAACATTTTTGGTTCCTTGAGCCAGATAAAGAGCTCGGCCAAATTAAAAAGTCCTGTATTAATAAAATAGGCAATATATAAAAAAGCCCTGTTAAAAACTCAGGCAAATTAAAAAAAATAGTAAGACGAGTGTATATTCCCGCATATTAAACTGATCACATATGTAATTGTAGGTCGAGGCACAACAAGGTCAACGAGGCGACAAATCAATATCCTCCGATGATTTCTTTGGAGAATAACAAGCATTTGGTTAATAAATACGACAATAATTGAAATTGGAACAAATCCGAAAAGGTGTTGTACTCGTCCAACACTATCTCAGCAAAGCTATTGAGAAAAATCTTCATATTCAAGACGAAAATTGAACTCCTCAGAAAAGTAATGGATGATCTCAAAAAAATAATTAAAATAAAAAGTGATGACATAAAATTGTAGGTCGAGGCACAACAAGGTCAACGAGGCGACAAATCAATATCCTCCCAATCATTTGAACCAATTATTTTCAAATGATTTTTACATGAATTTTGAACAAATTCTTATGATTTAAAATATAATTTTTGTATTTATGAATTGTATTGAATTTTAACATAAAGAGATAAAAAGTATCCTATGTCCTTACCCTGTGTTCGGTGCACTTAGTTTCACTGGGTATGGGGTATACTTACGCTGCCTTTTATTATGTATCCCTTTTATGTTATTTGAGTTAAAAGATATTTCCATTTTTTTTATGGAACTTAAGGTTTATATTTTTCTTTTCCTTTGGCGATTTCACTTTTTAAGGTTGGTACGCAGCTCTCAAGTAATTGCTCAAGAAAAAATATACATTATTCCTCAAGTAATTTTGACAGCTGGTTACGCATTGTGAATGGTCCACATTAGAAGAGCAAGAGAGAATAAACAAAGAAAACAAACTTTGTGCGTAATATGTATGTGTGTATGTGTATGGTAACATAAATATTTTCATTGAGATTTAAGAAATGTTGATGATTGGTAGGTTTTATACAACATTTCAAAATGGAATATACTTCATAATAATGATTTCAACTAATTTAGGATGAATTTGACGATTACTTCGGTTTTCCTTCAAGAAATAATTGTTGGTTTGATGTTCCTTCCCAAAACCAGGTTTGCCATATTCACATTTTACTGAAAAAAAGTATTAAAAATTAGTACTAGATTTCTTGAGAGCTGCGTACTAGCACAAGTAAATTTATCGCAGGAAAGTTTCTTGACTGTTTCTTAAGCGTTTTTATACTCTCGCAACAATGTTGCTCAGGAGAGTATTATAGTTTTGTTCACATAACGGTTGTTTGTAAGTCCTAAAACGAAAAGAGTCAGATATAGGGTTATATATACCAAAGTGATCAGGGTGACGAGTAGAGTCGAAATCCGGATGTCTGTCTGTCCGTCCGTCCGTCTGTCCGTCCGTGCAAGCTGTAACTTGAGTAAAAATTGAGATATCATGATGAAACTTTGTACACGTATTCCTTGGCTCCATAAGAAGGTTAAGATGGGCAAAATCGGCCCACTGCCACGCCCACAAAATGGCGGAAACCGAATACCTATAAAGTGTCATAACTAAGCCATAAATAAAGATATTAAAGTGAAATTTGGCACAAGGGATCGCATTAGGGAGGGGCATATTTGGACGTAATTTTTTTGGAAAAGTGGGCGTGGCCCCGCCCCCTACCAAGTTTTTTGTACATATCTCGGGAACTACTATAGCTATGTCAACCAAACTCTACAGAGTCGATTTCTTCAGGCATTTCCATACACAGTTCAAAAATGGAAGAAATCGTAAAATAACCACGCCAACCTCCCATACAAAGGTTATGTTGAAAATCACTAAAAGTGCGTTAACCGACTAACAAAAAACGTCAGAAACACTAAATTTTACGGAAGAAATTTCAGAAGGAAGCTGCACCCAGGCTTTTTTTTAGAAATTGAAAATGGGCGTGGCCTCGCCCTCTTATGGACCAAAAACCATATCTCAGGAACTACTAGACCGATTTATATGAAATTCGGTATATAATATTTTCTTAACACCCTGATGACATGTACGAAATATGGGTGAAATCGGTTCACAACCACGCCTTCTTCCAATATAACGCTATTTTGAATTCCATCTGATGCCTTTTCTGTATAATATATAGTACATTAGGAACCAATGATGATAGCGGAATAAAACTTTACAAAAATACGGTATTGGAAAAATATGTAAATGACGTATAATGAAATCTCGATTATCATTTTATCATGCGAGAGTATAAAATGTTCGGTGACACCCGAACTTAGCCCTTCCTTACTTGTTTTATATGAAGGTTTTACGTTTCTTGAGACCTGCGTACTAAGCTTTATAATAATTTTACAGGGAAACGTTATAATTAAAGAAATTGGCCACTGACGATCCTATTGCGTACACCCACACGCGATGACGGGTAGGTCTCAGCCCGTTGGTAGGTCCCAGACCCATTGGTAGGTCTCAGATCCGACGGGATCAGGCATCCCAGCTGAGCTCTAAGCTACCGGGGGATCGGCAGGTCGCGGATAGTCGGACGGCCTGTAGTAGCAGGTTAGTTGCGAAATAAGTTAAAACGAATAAGCAACCCCCGACGATGAGCGGCAGGAGTGGAGGATGCGGTATAAAAGCCAGCCAAGCGGATGAAACTCCTGCGACAGAGGCGAACAGTTGCCGCCTCTCTAATATACATAGGTGACCCACCAAAATCCAGGCGCGACGGACTCAAAGTGAGCGGCTTCCTGGTCAGCGTCCTGGCGCACTGGGAGTCCCTAGAAGCCTCACCAGCTGTTTTCACTGGTGGTGTGGAGAGGGTGATGTGAGTCATCTCTGCCGAAGTGTCAGCCACGATGTGAATCAGTAACCAACCCCTTCGGGCCCTGGTCAGGAAGTGTACATTGGGCGCAGAACTAGTAGACTGCGTTGCTCCGGGCGAGCGCCGGTTCGTCCGAGTTTACGGGAACCGGTAAAGCGTAGGACAGGCCTCAGGGAACTGGGGTAGGGGCATAGACCCCGAGGGTATACCCGTATATAATGTCTATTTCGGCCCGCCCTCCAGCACACGATGCGCTGGTTAAACTGATTAATGGAGACAATAAATGAAAAAACACATAACAGCAACAATAGCAGCAACAATCTTAGCGGTGTGACGAGTCAAATTACGCTGTCAGGAGTAGACCCCTTTAAAAAAGCCTCGCGTTTGGCTAGATCGCCAGTGAAGGTGCTCTCCGCACAAAGACCAGTGAGGTCGAAATCGGCACCTCCAACGCTTCAGAAGAACACCCCGATATTGGAAGAAGCACGTGATCATATGTATAAACTGGGAGATATGATACAAAAGCTAACGGATATGATGCATCCGCCACAGCGCACTATCAACAATCCCATGAGGGAACTGCTTAGCGAAATATCGAAGCTCTACACCCGTTTACAAGATGACCATATTCGACAATGGGAAGCTAACTTAGGAAGAAGAGTAGCTATGGAACAGACGACTGCTGAAGTAACACCGAAAAGACCACGTGACAAGCAGATAAAGCGACGAAACCCTCCAAAAAGGACTAAAGCAACGCATGGCGAACCAATTGTGAAAGCAGGAGAAAGCAGAAATCTCGGGGGAGGAGAAAAGGACGTGGCAAGGGAAGAAACCTGGATCACGACACCAATTAAAGCCCAAAACAATAAAAACAAGAAGAAGGAAAACGCCGTACCACGCCTTCGACCAGAAGCAATAGTTATCGCAAAAACCGGTGACATGTCTTACGCAGACATACTTCGGGCGGTTAAGCAGAATGAAAACCTGCAAGTGCTTGGGGAAAATGTCTCGCGAATTAAAAAGACAGCTAAAGGTGAGATACTGTTGGAGCTAAAGAAAGCGCAGACAGGAATTACTAAGGAATATAGAGAGGAGATAGTGAAGATACTAGGAGACCAGGCACAAATAAGATCTCTAGCACAAGAAATTACAGTGGAAGTGCGAGACTTGGACGATATAACGACGAAAGAGGATATAGCACAGGCAATTCGTTCAGAATTTGAAGAGCTGCGTCTATTTAGTGTAGAATGCATTAAAAGCATCAGACCTGCATATGCAGGCACGCAAAAAGCTATCATAAGCCTTCATGCACAGGAAGCAAAGCACCTACTGGCAGCACAAAAGATAAAAATCGGCTGGTCAAACTGCAGAATCAGGGAAAAAGCGCAACTGAAGAAATGTTTCAGATGTTTAGAGTATGGACATGTGGCGAAAGCATGCAGCAACCCAGAAGACAGGAGCAAGTGCTGTATTAAATGCGGAGAGGAGGGTCATTTCGCCAAAGATTGTGTTAACAATCCATCCTGCAAGGCATGTAAACACAGTGGAAGCACGAACATAGACCATCAGATAGGAAGCCGGAAATGCCCCATATATACAGCAGCGATCAAAAAACCTAGAAGATGAAAATATTACAAATAAACCTGAACCACTGCGATCCGGCCCAGGATCTCTTATCGCAAAACATATACGAAAATAAAACAGATGTTGCATTAATCTGTGAACAGTATAAAAATAAAGACTCTGACAAGTGGATTTCCGACACCACAAAAAAGGCTGCAATATGGGCATGCGGAGATAAGATGATGCAAGACAAACCACTAATTGACAAGGCATACTATACAAGAGCCAAAATATCGAGGATTTATTTCTACAGCTGCTATATACCGCCAAGTATACCACATGCTGAATATGAAAAAATACTTGACGACTTGGTAAAGGATGCGAAGACAACTACACCTAATATAATTGCAGGTGACTTTAATGCCTGGGCGCTAGAATGGGGCAACAAAAATACAAATCTGAGAGGTAGCGCATTACTTAAAGCATTTGGTGTTCTAGACGTAGTACTGCTTAACACAGGAAGACAAAACACCTTCGAGAAGAATGGGCGTGGCTCTATTATAGATATATCTTTTGCCAGCAGGGTGCTATATCGATATATAGACTGGCGGATATGCGACATATATACCCAAAGTGACCATTTAGCTATAATGTTAAGTATCAGCAAGAGTATGCAACAGCGAAATGCTTCGCACCAAAAGGTGCAGTCAAGGGTGGAGAATTGAAACCCTAGATGAGGAGCTTTATAAGTTAATGCTGGATGAAAAGCGTAAACGGAACTGATGACATAGACCAACAGGCTGAATTGTTGGTACAAGACATTAGCAAAGCTTGTGATGCCGCTATGAATAAAAAGAGGACAGCCGCACAGAAAGCCTGCTTATTGGTGGAATCGAGAAATCGAATCTCTAAGATGTGAAAGTCACAAAGCGAGGCGCCGTTTTCAACGAAACATAGGCAGCTTAGATTGTGACAGCCTGCGAGAAGCATTCAAAAAGAAACGAAACGACCTAAAAAAGGCAAGTAAAAAGAGCAAAATGACATGTTTCAAAGAATTATGCGAAAAAGTGGACGAAAATCCGTGGTGGGCAGCGTATAGGATTGTAATGTCAAGGATTAAAGGTGGCAAATGTCAAGCGCCTACATGCCCTTCATTGCTCAAAAATGTTGTAGAAACCCCATTCCCACAACAAAATCAAGAAGAAGGAATTTATTATCGCGAAGAAGTCGCACATGCGCCAGAAATCACCGAGCAGGAAGTTGTTCAAGCTGCTGAGCGCTTTGAAAATAGCAAAGTACCAGGATTAGATGGTATTCCGAATAGGGCTCTTAAAATTGCGATCAGCTATCATCCACAGCCATTTTCGGATTTATACCCACGTTGCCTTCGTGAAGGAGTGTTTCCAAAAGTTTGGAAAGTACAACGGCTGGTACTACTACAGAAGCCAAACAAACCGGCAGGAGAACCAAGTTCCTATCGACCGCTCTGTATGATCGATACGATGGGCAAAATCCTGGAGCGGATAATCTGTACCCGTTTAGAAAATCATTTAGAAGGAGATGGAGGTCTCTCTGATAACCAATATGGTTTTCGTAAAAAGCGTTCAACTCTTGATGCAATCAAGAAAGTTGCAGGTATAGCAGAAAAGGCTATTGAAGGAGACAGGTGGATGTACGGGAACAAAGAATATTGTGCGGTCGTCACATTTGATGTGAGAAACGCGTTTAACTCGGCCCATTGGCCCCATATAATGCGTGCATTAATGCTCAAAAAAACACCGAGCTATTTGTTGTACGTCATACAAAGTTATTTGGCCGATAGGATCCTGCTCTATGACACTGACGAAGGACCAAAAAAGTATAGGGTAACGGGTGGTGTGCCACAAGGATCTGTGCTAGGCCCACTAATGTGAAATGCGCTATATGATGGAATATTGCGCCTCCCTCTACCGAAAGAAGTGCAAATAATTGGATACGCAGATGATATTGCTGTGACAATAGTAGCTAAGGAGTTCCATCAAATACAAAGTATTTGTAGTGATACGGTACTGAAGATAAAGCAGTGGCTAACGAGTGCAAAACTCGAACTTGCCGGCCACAAAACGGAAGCAGTTCTTATAACTAGCAGAAAAAAACTGGAAACCATTTCGCTTAACATAGACGGGCACAACATTACAACACAATCCGCTGTGAAATACCTTGGTGTAACGATTGATGCGAGGCTCAACTACAAAATTCATGTGAAAAAGCGGCGCGAGTAAATACGGCCTTATCAAAGATAATGGCAAACATTGGAGGACCGAAACAGAGCAGGAGAGCTCTTCTGGCCAAGGTCAGCCAATCAATTGTAATGTATGCGGCGTCTGTATGTGGACCGACATTAATACATAAGACATATGCTGGAGTGGTACAATCAGTGTTCCGGTTGAGCGCTATAAGAATAGTTAGTGCGTTTCGCACGGTTTCTAAGGAAGCTGTCGGCGTCCTAGCAGGAATTATGCCTCCAGACATAATGGTTCTCGAACTTAAGCGAATCTATGACAAAAGTAAAAGCGCAGACCGGAAACTAACGGTGGCAGAGCGTAGAGTAGAAAGACAAGCCAGCTTAAACGAATGGCAAACACGCTGGGATACATCAAACAAGGGGAGATGGACATACCGCTTAATCGGTAACATACAAGCATGGATGGAATGAAAACACGGGGAAGTAGATCATTACATGACGCAGCTCCTAACAGGGCATGGATGCATTAGGGAGTACTTACATAAGTACGGACACGAGGAAGGAGTAGCTTGCTCTTTCTGTGGTAGCAATAACGAGAACGCAGAGCACATATTTTTCCACTGTCGGAAATATACAAATGAGCGACTATCTTTGGAAAAGGAAGTATCCAACCGAATAACACCAGAGAATATAGTGACCTATATGTTGCACTCGAGGAATGTGTGGAATTTAGTGGAGAACATGGCAGCCAGGGTGCTCCATGACCTGAGAAGAGCAGAACATCAGAGAAGGAGTGAATCTAGAGCAGCGAATATCGCTGTAATGACGTGAGCCCATAGGCTAAGCTTGCCCTGCGATCAAATGCCTAACGGTGGTCCCACAGGGCCTCAGTAAAGCTACAGGAGACGGAGTTAGGGTTTAGTACGTAGGTGCACCGTTTCGCAAGTCCAGATCAGTAGGTAATACTGACTGGGCGTGGTCCGAAAGCAGTATCTATGCAAGATTCCGCCTCCGGCACAAAAAAAATAAACGGGATTTCAGCTGTTTGAACTTTGAAACGATCAGTGGTTGAAAAAAGGCGAAGCGTTCTGAATACCGGCGTAAAACGAATTGGGGCCACCCCGATCTAACCAATCCTTTTTGATCGGTTGGGTGGTGAAAAGATGAGTATGGTGTGTGTGTAGTGTGGTTGGTTTGTGCGTGGTATGATGATGCAGGTTGTGTGCCGAATGTTGGGTTGTGTGCTAAATGTTGTGTTGTGTGATGAATGTGAGTGGTGTGATGAATGTTGTGTGGGGTGAGGTATGTTGCGTGGAGGGGCGAGATGCCATGAAGTCGCATAAACATCCCGGCCCCCCTAGGCGAATTAATTGCCTAGAAGTTGCTGCAGTTTCTGTAGGGTGCTCACTACAGCGCTGAAACCCGTCGCCTTTCGCTGGTTACGATGATGATGATGTGGTGGTGTTTGCGAACGTGCACCTCGGGACTGCGTAGAGCGATAGGCTCTTCGGCGTTGAACGAGATTCCCATGCTGATGGTGCCGCTGTTGACCATGTCGGTGACTGGCGTGCGTTGACTGAACCGAGCGTCGAGGAAAGCAGTGAAATAGTGTATGATGCGGTCGGTGGCAGTACTGACACGACTCGTCTGACATGCACTCCAACGTAGCGTCCGTGTCTGCCAAGCATGTCATGCAGTGGCCGTGGGCTCTAGCAATCTGTTAGCGCTGAGCGGGCGTCATCGTCTTGAAAATCGTACACTTCTTTATGAAATGGGATCAATGGCATAGGCTACATCGTGGCGGTACATACTCCTCGAACTGCTCCTCGCCCGCTTCCTTGACTGGTTGACCGGATGATTGGCCGGGCGGGGTTGTGCCTTCTTGCCTCCATGGTGCGTCGATGGGTGCAGAGGATGCTGCATTTGCAGTAATTGCGGACCTCACCGACTTGGGATTACTGCGGATTTCTTCTAAGTCCATTTCTAGTGGAATAGGAATATGTATAGTATATTAAACATGTTTTTTTGGTGAAATTGTCTACCTAACGCCTGAAATACGCATCTCATGGCAAAATGTACAAAACAAAAGTTATTTGTCACGTCATTTGCTATCGAAATGGTATATACGAGCGAAAAGGCGGCGCGCCACAGCGCTAGGTGAAAATTGTTGCAGCTCTCAGCTAACCTGTATTGGTCACCCAGAACCCACCGCGTGGAGGTGGCTGCTCTTCGGGTTCCTCCCAAGCCCAACCCAACCAACCAACCATATGTCAGGCTTGTTTTAGTCTGAATATGTGTCAAATTTATTGATAAAATCAGATTTTGTACTAAACTTTGGCACTTGTTGCCTAGATTTCAGTGTAGAGCGTATAAAACGATCACGAGATTGGGGGCCAATAACTTTAGAAGATGCCTCTGTCACCAGTTTGACGGTTCTCTCGACTGCTGCGGTGTCAGAAGGGAATTCACTAAATTTCCGTACCTCTGCAGTGTCTCCCGACAGCCCTTTCATGAGTTCTTCGTTAGAAACTGAACAAAGAACTGGTGGAACAGTCAAGGTAATAGTCTTCCAGTTAATCATATCGTAATAATTATTAGCTTTGAAATTCAGCTTTGGCACTTTATTACATCTAACCCTTCCATTTACAGTGTCAGACTCTGCTTCTCTGGCTGCCAGAAGACGGTCAAGGGCCAACTTTCTGACTTCTATCCGTTCGTCAGTCATCATACTAAGCAGAATGTTTTCTGGAAAAGCAAAGAAAGCATTCTGTTGAATGGATGAATCGACAACCTTGTGCAGTTCAGCAGGTAAGTATCTCGACCTTTGAATTGCAGCATAGAGATGGCGCGAGCCATCTTTGATTGAACTGTTGAATCTTATTGAGAACCGCAAAGGTGAGTAAACTGTAAGTATGTACTTGACCAAAATCTTTATTTCCTTTGTTGGTTTGTCAGTAGAAATGTATAATCTCAGAATTCTATTTGCACAGGTGAGACAGCGAGATTTGCACATGTTACCTGGATGCATCGACGCTAAATCTGAGGAACATTGACCGGAAATAACAGCTTCTGATATTTTATAGAGATAAGCTTGGTCTGTGCTAAGTTGGGTCGGATTAATAACCTCAGAAGGTAATTGGCAGGATGGAAAACTTTCAAATTTGACAACAGGCAACTTCTCACAATCAGTTGTCTATTGTCTTTGCGGCCGTCAAAATACGGCCCATATACAGCGTCAATACTCCAACACTTTTTTTTGCCCGACTAATCTTGCATTTGTCAGTGACAAAGCTAGCCTGATCCTCTGTTATCGAACCTGCTGTTTTGGCATCCAGAAAAGCAGATGAAACAATCAAGGCCGCTGCTCTATCACTTACTCCAAATCTTTGGGCAGCTAAAGCAGTGTGTTCTAATACTAGTATGTTTTTGGTTTTAGAGGATGGAAGAGAAAATTCATCATCGGCATCCATGTGCGACGCACCGACATTGTTGTCGTCTGTATGAGAGTCTGGCTGATCTGAATGGTCACGTGTTCTAGCTGATATTTTTCTGGTAAGTGTTGATGTTGAATGACGTTTTGAAAGCTATTCTTTACGTTCAGTTTTCTTTGTAATCTTTTTTGTTTCAGGTAGATCAACACTTCCAATGCGACCAATTCTTCTGGTTCTCTGGTCCAAGAGAAATGGTTGTTCATTGATAGGAAGTTTCCTTTCCTTTGGACAAGTGCAAGAAGAAAAATAAATGCATTTACAAGCAGCGTTGTCAAATAATTGTCCAGCAGAATAGACAAAGTCGTCTCTTTTAGAGGTCAAACCTATTGGGTTCCTTAAAAACTTTTTTTTAAGAGTCAGAAATTTCTTATGGTATGTGGTGAGCATTTGTACAACTCTGGTGTGTGAAAATATCGGAATAGATGACCTTTTGAAAGTATTTTCAACTTTTTTTGCAACTATTTCTGTAACCTCTTTACTCATAGGTTCATAGTTGTCGCCTCGGAGTCGCCCTACACGAAATCTTTCAAACTGATAACACAAAAGAACATCCTGGTAAGTAGGTAACTGGGACTCAGAGAGATTGTACGGATATATGCCAACCACAGGACATTTCTGTCTAAATTTAAATTTAGATACAGACATTTTGAATTCTGTGTTCTGTTGAGAGAATATAAGTGATAGCACTCGGCGAAATCAACGACAAGAATGAAGGAACTCGATGAAAAAATATTTATGTGGAGACCAGTCCGAACGTGTCCTTTGGCGTAGGTGAATGAATGTGAGTGATAGCACTCGGCGAAATCAACGTCAAGAAGTGCGCTGTGGCGCGCCGAATTTTCGCTCGTATCTCGGGACTGGTTCGTCCTACGGCCAAGATTACGTGTACCATTTCGATAGCAAATGACGTGACAAATAACTTTTGTTTCATACATTTTGCCATGAGGTGCGTATTTCAGGCGCTAGGTAGACAATTTCACGATTTTAGGCGAATTTCCGAAATTTCAGGGCCGGAGTTGGGGTTGAAGATGCAATCCGATCTCAAAACAAAAAGCTGCATTGGAATCAGGAAGTACTAAGGCAACTTTTCCGCACTATTAGAAATCCCGAATCGAAAAAATCCGGAATCGACCCACCCTAGTGTAGGTAATGAGACTAACTTCGGCATGTTTCAAATCGGTATTCGTTAGTTGTACGCAAGGATCATTTGGTATCCCTTTAACTTTTTTGTTTAAGTCTTTGGGTGAATTTGTGCATGTAAGCGACTACTTTTAGTGCTCTAGGAAATGAAGAAAATCGGTGGAGAATATCATCCTCTTCTGGAGTGATATGAAAGTTTTCGAATTTCTGATATAGTATGTAAATTGTTAGCCCATTTTGTTAAACGTACAGGTTTTACCTGTTCGTCCCATTCAGTGCCATCTTGCCACAATTCTTGAATGAGGATTTTTGCGTGAATCATTATTGGCGAAAGCCATCCTGCGGGGTCGAAAAGTTTTGCCACCGAGGAAAGTACTTGGCGTTTGGTTATGGCGAACATTGCAGATATTGACTCAATTGTATATGAGAATTGATCTGTTTGTGGCTACCTGATAATAAATCATCAACGTATGTTTGTGTTTGTAACACGGAAGTTGCTGAGGGCAAATTTATTTCACACGTTTTTGCCAATTCATGTAGTGTCCTGATCGCTAAATAGGGTGCGCAAGTGATGCCAAAGGTGACGGTTTTAAGTTTGTAGTCGCTGATTGGACTATCACTTGACTTGCGGAAGACAATACGCTGGAAATCTTGGTCATCTTTATGTACTCGAATTTGTCTGTACATTTTCTCTACATCCCCATTAAAAACATATTTAAACATGCGCCAATTCAGTATTAGCAGCATGAGATCAGGTTGTAAGGTTGGGACAGTGTATAGTACATCGTTGAGTGATTTGCCTGAGCTTGTACACTTTGAGGCATTGAAAACCACTCGTACTTTTGTTATGAGTTTTTCGGGTCGTATTACCCCGTGATGTGGCAGATAAAAAGATAAATATCTACCTTTAGATACTTTTTCATATGGTACAGCTTCTTCCATGATTGAGGTCTAGATATTCGTCCATCACATTATCATATGCTGATTTAAGCTAACTTTTCTTGATCAGGCTTTTTTCCAGGCTTAGAAATTGCTGTACTGCTGATATTCTAGAGTGACCTAGAGCTATAGAATCTGGGAAGGTGGGTTTGAAAGGGAGTCGCACAACATAACGACCATTTTCGTTTCTTGTTGTTGTGGACTTGTAATAGGCTTCGCATGCCTGATCTTCTTCTGAAAGTAGGGTAGTCTGAGGTAATTCTTCCACTTCACAGAACTTTTTGAGTTCATTATTTAAATATTCGTTTGAAATATTTTCAACTTCAGTTGTAAAAGAATTAATTTTTTCTGTGACTTGGCCACTTAATATCCATCCAAAGATTGTATTTTGGGCTAAAAATGTATTGCATATTTTATCAATACCTTCAAGAATTATTTGAGGTATTAAGTCGCTACCTAATAATAAATCGATTTGTGATGGGGTATGGCAGTTGGGGTCTGCTAATTTGAGATATGAGCATTTTTCCCATTGCTTTTTATTTACTTCACAGCTTGGAAGTAAATTTGTGAGTTGCGGTAGAACGATGGCTTGTGCATCTATTCTTATATCCGCGTTTGGGGAGACAATAGTGATTGGGCAAATTTTGTTTGAATTTTGTATAATTCTTTCGCCCATTCCTGAAATTTGGAAATTTGAATTTTTGACGGGCAATTTTTGCCGATTTTGAGCTTTAGATGATATAAAGATCTTTGAGAACCTTGATCTATTAATGCTCTTAATTTGAATAATTCTCCTCTATGTTCAATAGCGATGACCGCAGTGGGTAAAAGAATTTTGCTTTCATTCTCTGAATGAAGAGCTTGAATTTTTGCTGCTTTAGAGCAACATGGTTGTTCTTCCCTTTTTTCGGGATTTGAGATTTCGGGATTATTACTTTTGGTTGTAGTGACTAACCCGGTGGTTTTATGAAATTGATTTTGCTTCATATTTTGAAAATTTGTAATATGAAGCAATGAGTGATGTCTTCGTTGACAGAACACACAATTAAATTTGCTTTCACAGTCTTTTGTCCCGTGAGAATTGGACAGACAGTTGATGCAAAGTTTTTGTTGTCGGACAAGATTGTTTCTATCTGAAACACATAATTATTGCCAATGATTTGTTTGATTTGTCACAAATGTTTGGCTTCTATTAACGTGCCTATTATATTGTGTATTACTGCTGGCTTGGGGTTTAAAAAAGTTTTTATTCGACTCATTTTCATTATTTTTTGGCTTGATTATTTTCTTGTCAACTCGCTCAGCTATTTCGTACTGAGTTGTTAAGAAGTCTTATTTTGGCGATTTCTTTCTTGCCACTTGTGATTGCTCCCATCGTAGCAAAGCAGCATCAGACAGTGTTGCTGCACAAATATTTACTAGGATAGGGTACCACGATTCTGTGGAAATCTTTTGTGTTTCTAACACAGATAAACAATTAGTCACTGTCGAGTATAGTTTTTGAAACTCTTGGCTGGTTTCTTGTTGAATTTTTGGTAAATTCATTAAAATTGTTATTTGGTTGTCCACCAATATTCTTTCATTTTCGTATCTTTCGACCAGTGCTTCCCAAGCCAGATTAAAGTTTTCGTCATTTAAAGCGAAACGCTTGACGATACTGCCAGCTTCCCCTTTTGTTTTGTATCTGAGATGGTGCAGCTTTTGAGCTCGTGAAAGTTTGGAATGGTTAATGTATACGGCAGTGAACATGTCTCGGAAGGACGGCCACTGCTCATAACCTCCGTGAAAAACGTCAGTATCACAAGCTGGCACTTTCAAGAATATACCTGTATCTATTTCTTCTTTTTGAGTCGTAACTACTGTCGGGGGAGGAGTAGTGGCTCTACATGGCCTTAATAAATTTATTTGGTCCAATATCATTGCCTTCGTAATTCCATATTGTTCGAGGCGGTTTTCATATTTAGCTGACGCCGAAGCTTTTATGTTTTCTGGGAGGTCAGCATCGTCAGTATCTAGTACTGTATCGTATGCTGCCAGAAGGCGTGCCCATATGCTATCTATGCTTTGAATTTTTAAATTTAGAACCGATTCTGTGTTATCATTAATCAGGGAAGCAGTAAATCTTGTGCAGTATCTAACAAAACTGTCACTTTCAGTTATGAACCTTGACACTGATTTATCTTTGGTTCTTTTTTGTTTGACACCCTGCTTTGAGCGTGTAGCTTCTGCAGGTGTGCTTTGCGATTTATCATCATCAGCCATTTTCGGAATTTCTAATAATTGAGGTGTTGGTGTGGTAAATTGTAAGCTTTGAGCTTGGAAAGATTTTGCTTTGAAATACAATTAAAAAATTGGTAATATGAGCAAATGTGTAAATAAAAATGAAAAGAAAAATAGATTTGAAACTTTTATTATTAATTAATTGAATGATATAATATAAATTTGCGAACACGTATTCACCGCATAAATTTTCAAAATCAAAAAATGTTTGCATATAATTATTATTATTATTTTTTTTTTTTGCCATGTATTATTTAAACGTATCTGCAAAATACTCGCGATTAATTTGTATATTATTCCTTAGTGCGTGTATCTTTTGAGATAAGAACGTAAAAAGAAGGAAAATAACAATAACGCAAAAATATACGAATGTATATATTTATATATTTATATGCATATAGTTGTGCTTAAGGTTTGTGTGTTCTTTTGTTTCCCTTATAGTTTCGTATGTGCATATGTATGTAATACGTATGCATATGCAATATAACGAAATGCGCGGAAAATAAGTCAACAATTGTTTATATATTCGTAAATATGTCAATATTAAATATGTGGGTATGTATGCAAATGTATTGTTAATTGCATCTGCATACGTTTGGTCAAAAAGAACACGAAAAAGAAATTATGATAAGTACCCGATGTATGTACATACAATATACTATAAGTATGTATATATGTATAAATGCGCATACGTAAATATGTACATACATATGTTGGTTAATTTTAATTTTTCAATGTTTCAATGTTGATATGGATATCCTCCATGTACATGTATTTCGATTCCGTTTTGTTCCGTGTTTTTTGTTTTTTTGTTTGTTTAAAGTTCGCTAACCGGAATAATAAATATATTTTATATATTACGAGTATTACTTGTATGTAAATACAACCTTTTTATTGGTACGTTATATTAAGACAGAGAGAAAACGTAAGAGAGATAAACGAGAAATAGTTGGATTTGCTTATTTATTATAGGCGGTCCTGCTTGTTGCTTTGTTCGCCCAAGGGTATCACCAAAACATGCAAGTAATAATACTTGACTTGGAAAAATTTTATTTTATTTTTTTTGATTTTGGAAATTTATAGTGTGCTTGGAAACACAAAATAAGCAATTTTTTCATTTATTTTGGTAACTATATACATACATACATATGTATATACCGAACTGTCTAACCGGTTTTTTGTATAGAACAGTTGGCTATTTCTAATTAACTGTATGTCGTATTACAGCTCAAATTGTATTTTAAACATACATATGCGCATAAATACTTTTATTAAAAATTAAATTGGAAAGGATTCACTTTTTTCTCCGCCAAGGGTTTTTGGGCAATATTTATGTATGTATGTGTTCTCTCTATGTCGTTTCTCTTTTTGGTTTTTATTTCTTCTTTGAGTTTGTAGTCTGTTCCCACGTTGCTTGTACTCCTTGTTTGCTCTGCCGTATGTTTTGGGGTTTTGTCACTGTATGTATGTACTTATTTTTCTTGTTATTTTCACTTCACTTTAGTTTTTATTTTCTTTAGTTAGTTAATTTGCAGCATGCAGCTGCATCCGAAACCCTTGGTTTTCGGAAAGTGCAAAAGAACAACTGGTACGACGAGCAGTGCCGCGCCGCAGTGGAGAGAAAACTGGCTGCCTACCTCGCAACGTTACGATCGACCACAACACGTGCGGGTTGGGAAAGATACCGAGAATTGAAGAAGGAAGCGAGACGCATTTGTAGACAGAAGAAGAAAGAGACCGAAATGCGTGAGTATGAAGACCTTGATAAGCTGGCCGACAGGGGTAATGCTCGAAAATTCTACGAAAAAATGCGGCAGCTTACAGAAGGTTTCAAGACCGGAGCATACTCTTGTAGAACCCCCAAAGGTGATCTAGTCACTGATGCCCAGAGTATACTTAAATTATGGAGGGAACACTTCTCCAGCCTGCTGAATGGCAGTGAACGCACAACACCAGGAGAAGGAGAACCCGATTCCCCAATCGATGACGATGGAGCAGACGTACCATTACCCGACGAAGTTCGAATAGCAATTGCCCGCCTGAAGAACAACAAAGCGGCAGGGGCCGACGGATTGCCGGCCGAGCTATTCAAACACGGCGGCGAAGAACTGATAAGGAGCATGCATCAGCTTCTTTGTAAAATATGGTCGGACGAAAGCATGCCCAACGATTGGAATTTAAGTGTGCTATGCCCAATCCATAAAAAGAAACCCACAATCTGCGCCAACTACCGTGGGATTAGCCTCCTCAACATCGCATATAAGGTTCTATCAGAGCGTATTGTGTGAAAGATTAAAGCCCACCGTCAACAAACTGATTGGACCTTATCAGTGTGGCTTCAGACCTGGAAAATCAACAACCGACCAGATATTCACCATGCGCCAAATCTTGGAAAAGACCCGTGAAAGGAGAATCGACACACACCACCTCTTCGTCGATTTCAAAGCTGCTTTCGACAGCACGAAAAGGAGCTGCCTTTATGCCGCGATGTCTGAATTTGGTATCCCCGCAAAACTAATACGGCTGTGTAAACTGACGTTGAGCAACAGCAAAAGCTCCGTCAGGATTGGGAAGGACCTCTCCGAGCCGTTCGATACCAAACGAGGTTTCAGACAAGGCGACTCCCTATCGTGCGACTTCTTCAACCTGCTTCTGGAGAAAATAGTACGAGCTGCAGAACTAAACGGAGAAGGTACCATCTTCTATAAGGGTGTACAGCTGCTGGCGTACGCCGACGATATTGATATCATCGGCCTCAACA
Organism: Bactrocera tryoni; assembly: GCF_016617805.1. Classification (NCBI taxonomy): domain Eukaryota; kingdom Metazoa; phylum Arthropoda; class Insecta; order Diptera; family Tephritidae; genus Bactrocera; species Bactrocera tryoni. The sequence continues at coordinate 28,733,979 of NW_024395977.1, forward strand.
TCCGCGCCGTTAGTTCTGCTTTCTCCAGGCTGGACAAGGAAGCACAGAAAATGGGTCTGGTAGTGAACGAGGGCAAAACGAAATATCTCCTGTCATCAAACAAACAGTCGTCGCACTCGCGACTTGGCTCTCACGTCACTGTTGACAGTCGCATAACTTTGAAGTCGTAGATAATTTCGTCTATCTTGGAACCAGCGTAAACACCACCAACAATGTCAGCCTAGAAATCCAACGCAGGATAACTCTTGCCAACAGGTGCTACTTCGGATTGAGTAGGCAATTGTAAAGTAAAGTCCTCTCTCGACGAACAAAAGCCAAACTCTATAAGTCGCTCATAATTCCCGTCCTGCTATATGGTGCAGAGGCTTGGACGTTGTCAACAACTGATGAGTCGACGGTGCGAGTTTTCGAGAGAAAAATTCTGCGAAAGATTTATGGTCCTTTGCGCGTTGGCCACGGCGAATATCGCATTCGATGGAACGATGAGCTGTACGAGATATACGACGACATTGACATAGTTCAGCGAATTAAAAGACAGCGGCTACGCTGGCTAGGTCATGTTGTCCGAATGGACGAAAACACTCAGCTCTGAAAGTATTCGACGCTGTACCCCCGCGGGAAGCAGAGGAAGAGGAAGACCTCCACTCCGTTGGAAGGACCAAGTGGAGAAGGACCTGGCTACGCTTGGAATATCCAATTGGCGCCACGTAGCGAAAAGGAGAAACGACTGGCGCGCTGTTGTTAGCTCGGCTATAATCGCGTAAGCGGTGTCTATGCCAATTAAGAAGAAGAGATTTCACTTGTTATAATAAATTCACAAAGAAACGTTATAATTAAATAAATTGGCCACTGACGACACTCACACGCGATGACAGGATTTCAGCTGTTTGAACTTTGAAACGATCAGTGGTCGAAAACAGGCGAAGCGTTCTGAATTCCGGCGTAAAACGAATTGGGGCCACCCCGATCTAACCAATCCTTTTTGATCGGTTGGGTGGTGAAAAGATGAGTATGGTGTGTGTGTATATGGTTGGTTTGTTGCGTGGTATGATGATGCAGGTTGTGTGCTGGATGTTGTGTTGCGTGCTAAATGTTGTGTTGTGTGATGAATGTTGTGTGGGGTGAGGAATGTTGCGTGGAGGAGCGAGATGCCATGAAGTCGCATAAACACCCTGGTTCTAGGCTACCTCCCCACCAATTTCCAGCCAAATCGGTTAATGACTTTCTTTTATATATGTATATAGATTTAAGATAATGAAAACACACAGTCCACTAATTTTAAATAATAATTTCTTTCCCTCGGCATTATGTTCAAATATCATTAAACATGCTTACTTGTTTAGTGTCAGCCAAAAGTGGTTAAAAAACTGAGTTCGCCATAGGCCGCGTGCATATTCTAACCACTTTTCCCCTAACACGTACGAATACATGTGATCATACATCTCTGTTGCGCTCATTCAGCAGTGTCATGTAAATTATATATATAAAAATATGGGTGAATTGCTCTAATTACCCTAATAGTCAGCTTATGCAGGGTTGCATTTTTTGATTCCTACTTTTAAATATTCTTAAAATTTCAAACAAAACTTTTTAGTTTTGAAATTATTAATTTTATTATTTTTAATACAAACTTATATAAAATTTATTATAACTAAATATATTAAAGCTAATGTTGTGTAAATAAAAATATATTTAATTTTAAAAAATAATTTACATCTGAAAAAGGTTATAATAAAATAAAGATTAAATAAAAGACAACTACCTGAAAAAAGATTATTTTAAGAAAAACATTAACAATACCTGGAAATAAACGACAAATATCCGAAATTAATAGTTATAATGTCTGAAAATAAAAGATTTATGTCTTTAATAAAGAAATGTCACCTTAGCCCTGCATTGATAACGAGTTTTACCTAAAAAAATGAATAAATTCAATAATTGCATTAAAGTCAAAATAACTATTTAAAAGGGATTTTTGTTTTTTGTATACCATCTGAAAACAAACAATAAATTATTACTTATCCCATAATATGATTTCAATAAAACCAATTATTTATATTAAATAAAATAACATGAGGTTATTAAGTCGTTAAGCGATTTTTAATTAGTATTTTAAAACGCCATTTTTCTAAATAAAAATTCAAATATGCACAGATATGACCACAATGAAATAAATACTAAATAAAAAACTGTCATAAAGAAAAAGCATATATGTATGTATATAGGCGGTTATATTTAATTAAAAAGTGTTGATTGATTTACAAAATTATTCTTAATATAACCGGAGCGTCCGCTCTGGTTGATGCCAAAACTGAAACTGTTTTGTCGTTCGTTAGAGTCGGTTAAGCTAATAATCGTTCTCTGTCTCTACTTGTTCGTTCGTTCGTTGTCTCGTCTCTTTTCTGTAGAAGCAGGGTTGTTATCTCTTACGTTCTTGTCCTGTAGCAACAGGGTTGTTATCTGTTACGTTCTTGTCCTGTAGCAACAGGGTTGTTATCTGTTACATTCTTGTCGCGTCAAAGCTATGTCCACTTCTGGTCCTACGTCCGTCTGTCACTCCCACATTCGGCCCTCCTGACTTAGGATTCGACCCGAATTCTGGACGCCATGGTTTGAGATACTCTGCCACTGTCGAAGTCAATTTGGGTCCTTCCACCTCATCTAGCTTTTCCACTCTGTAACGGCCATGGGGTAACTTTTGGATGATTTTATATGGCCCAATGGCGTTTACGATTATAGCTACGCCGATTCTCCTCCTGAATCGCTGAAATGTTCTGTTTTGCTAATTGTGGAGCTTCATTGCGATCGGATTCGAACGACTCAATTGCTTCGTTTTCGATGATTTCGGTTAGTGGTGCCGATTCTGATATCCTCATGTCACATCCTGTCAATAATTTAAAAGGCGCTATTTTTGTGCTTCTCGGAGTGGAGTTGTTTATGTATTGTTGAGCTTTCCCAATATGTTTATACCAATGATCGGGATTGTCTCGCGATAGCTTTGCCAGAATTGGTATAACAATTCTGTGCATCCTTTCTACCTGCCCATTTCCTCTCGGCACTCCGGTTGTAATAAGCAGATGTTGTATTTTGTTATCCTTGCAATAATCTTCAAATGCGTGAGATGTAAAAGCCGAACCTCTATAGGTGATGATCCTTCTGGGATTACCGAACGTTGCTTGTTGCTTTGTTAGTCGGTCAATTACTGCATCAGCTCCGGTATCCTTTGTGGGATAGAGCCACACAAACTTTGAGAATGCGTCCACTACTACGAGGATATAATTATACTGCTTCCGAGTCGCCGCAAGTGGACCAACATGGTCTAAGTGGAAGGTCACCAAAGGTTTGTCTTCCTTGCCTATAGGTGATAGAAAGCCGTCTTTTTTGCCTGATTTTGAATTCACTACGATACATGCTATGCAACAGCTTACAACTTCCGCAACCTTTGACTCTATGCGAGGTATGTAAAAATCCTTCTCAATGCAATCTTTAGTCTTGTTAACAGAGAAATGTCCTTGGCGATGTGCTATCTCAATTATCTCTCTCTCCATCTGCGCTGGTACCACAATCAGCTGTAGAGCTGAATCTTTGAAAAGGATATTGTTATAGATATAAAAGTCTTCGTAGCTTTTCGTTTCTAAAATCTTACGTACTGCCTTCGTCCACGCATCTTTCAATTGTGCCTCTCTAAGTCGGTGTCTTAATGAATCTTCTATAACCATACACTCAACCCTACTAAGAGCGTCCACGTGTCTCATCTGTGTTTCCCGCCGGTGTTCAATTACGTAGTCATACTCCTGGAGGTACATTGCCCATCTTGCTACCCGTAACGGTACGTCTTTTTTCTGCAACGTCATCGTAAAAGCGTTGCAGTCAGTGATTAATTTAAATCTTGACCCCAATACATACACGCGCCACTTCTTAAGCGTTCCGACTATGGCGAGTACTTCCAGCTCGTAGGAGTGATATTTCTGTTCAGCAGGGGTTGTTTTGCGACTCATAAATTGGATTGGATGGAGTTTTTGGTCTTCGGAGTTCTTTTGGAGAAGAATGGCTCCGTATCCATACATAGAGGCGTCGGTGTGGATTTCCGTCATCGCTTTAGGATTGAACAGCGCTAGAACTGGTGCCTGAATAAGGGCTGTTTTCAATTGCTGGAACGATTCTAACGCTTCGCCACACATTCTAAACTCTCCGTTTTTCTTCAGCATATCCGACAATGGCCTCGCAACTAAAGCATGATTTTTGATGAAACGTCGAAAGTAAGACATTAAGCCTAAGAATCTCTGCAAGGACTTCTTTGTTTGCGGTAAGGGGAAGTTTTCTATGGCTTTTGTCTTGTCTGTACTAGGTCTGATAGTTCCGTTCTCGATAACGTACCCTAAGAACTCTATCTTTTGTTTGAGGAATTGACATTTTTCCCATTTAAACCTCAGTCCTTTATCAGATGCTGTTTCCAATACCCTTCTTAATTTTCCCAAAACTTCTTCTTCAGTCTTTGCTGGGATCACGAGGTCGTCCATATAAGCAACTACTGTGCCATCTTTTATATAATCTTTCAAAATCGCATGAATGTAACGGCAAAATACTGCTGGTGAGTTGCATATACATACCAAAAGGCACATACTGAAATTCATACTGGCCACTGTGTGTAACAAATGCCGTGTATTTGCGCGAATTCGCATCCACCGGTACGTGGAAGAAGCCTTTGGCCAGATCCAAAGTTGTGTATACGTTCGCTTCTCTAAGCTTCTCTAGCGCGTCATCAATTAGGGTCATGGGAAAATTATCCCGTATGATCTTCGAATTGAGTTTACGGTAATCGCAGCAAAGTCGTTTTGTACCATTCTTCTTTGACACGAGCACCACAGGTGATGCGTAACTTGAACAGCTTGGGCGTATTATGCCTTCGTCTAACCACTGTTCGACTTGTTTTTCTATCACTTTTTGCTCTTCATATGACACCCTTCGTGGTGGTTGGTAAACAGGAACTTCGTCGGTGAGAACGATTTTCATATTCACTAGTGGGTTATCGTCTTTCTTCGGTTCATATTGTTCAATCATCTGTCTTACCGTGCTTGCTAACTGGTTCTTAAGATGACTTAGATCATAATCTGTTTCCTTAAAATCAATGTTAAAGCATTTATTTAAGAAAATGTTTGTCATCGGATCATCGTCCTTTGATACGTCATTTTTTGCCCCATCCGATTTATAACTACTCTGTGTAATCACTCTTCTCTTGAATTCAACACCATCGTCGCGAACCATCATGTCGAAATGTTTTAAAATTGAATTACCAAGGATCACCTCGTAGCTAATGTCACCTGTTTCTACGACGTGGAATGTCAAGTTTACAGGGCTGTTATCGATCAATACCATGGCCTCAAAACTACCCATCGTTGATATTTTAGCTGCACCGATACCAAACAACTGCCGTTGTTCCGGAGTTAACTTTATGGATTTGTCCAGCTTGCTAAATGTGTCACATCTCATCAGACACAAACTACAGCCCGTATCGATTAGAGCCCATGCGTCGACATTGCAAATTTTTATTTGTTTAAGTTTCAAATTAGCTTTAGAGACTTCACCGATTGAATTTACGTGACCCTGTTCACGCTTTGTACTGGCGCCTTGCTGCGCCTTGCATTCGAACGACCTATGCCCCATTTGTTGGCACTTAAAACACTTGAATTGTTTGTGCTTGCACTCTTTCGCTACATGCGAAAATTCGCCACATTTAAAGCACCTCTTTTCGACTCTTGCTGGCAGCGAAGAATTAATGTTTTCTTGTTTGGCCCTATTATGTATTTCAACTTTCTTATGATTATCCCTCGAGTCCCGTGTTATCTTTTCGTAAGTGACTATTTGTTCTTTAAGCTCGATTATGGTTTTCGCCTGGTACAGTGTAGCCTTACTGAATTTAGAACCGGGAATGCCGTCTACAAAATATTCTAATAAACTTCCTTCATCCAAGCGTACAGATTTGCCTATCTCCATCAACGCATATAAATATTCACGGTATGATTCCCCTGGCTTCTTAAATCTTTTGCCCAGTACTTTATGAACGTCAGCCGCCGATAACTTGTTACCAAACTCCTTGATTAGAGCAGATGTCAGGGAATTCCAGTTACGCAACCCAGTTTGACTACTTACAAAAAGTTTAGCGGCACCACGTAGTAATTGTTTCGCATATATAAATTTGTGAACCTCGTTCCAATTTACAATTTCTGCATTCTCTTCGATCTGCTCAATCCACTTCTCTACATCGGACGTGTCATTGCCATCAAAGGTTGAAAGGCTTTCCTGAATATCTTTAAAGGTAAAATGTGCGGTGCGTACAAGTGTAGCTGATGATCTAGCTGGAGATTCAATTGCGGATTTATTTGACTGGAAACCATCATCGTCATCGTCGTCGTCGTCACCATCGTCGATCAGGCCTAAATGTCGGAGCAGTCTTTCCCTAAGTTCATGTTTACGTCCGACTATTCCTAACCCCAAGCTTCTTAATTTTTCCTTCAAGGTCACTACCGTCATTTTTAAGACAGCGTCCGCGTCTATAGCATCTGTATTCATGTTTACTTATAATATATACGTATCGATTATATAAAATGTGAATTTAAATATTTAAACTTATAGGTTATATAGGTATAATTATAATGAAATTGTATTGTAGCGTAATGATTATAAAATACAAGTTATTTTGATAGTGATAGATCAACGATCAATTTCAACCTACATATGTACACAAATTCATAAACAACTTAGGTCTAATGCTTTAAGTGAGATTTAGATTATTGACAAATTACGCGTAAATAAACATACAAGGATATTTTAACGCACCCTAATTGTTATGAAATCGTTATATGACCGCAAAACAATCAATCAATTCGAACATTAATTCAAACATAAAACATATTTTGTTAACAATTTATTATCGAAATTCTTTACTAGTGCTTCTAATTGTTGTGCGTATATGTGTACGTATGTTTGTTGGCGTATTACTATAAGGTTATAACACCTTCAACTTACACGCTACGTTTATATGTACGTGCTCACAAAAACTTTCACTTTTCAAAATACACGTCCCATACGTGCACATACACTCACTAATTTCGATCGCTACTTTACTCTATATGCACTGTTTCTTTTCTCACTTATATTTATAATTTCCGTATGGAAATTTCTAATATATTTCTTAACCTTCTGCTTACACGTTGTTTATTTTATTTGTCTTCTCACTTCCTCTATTTAATTTATTACTTAACTTCTTTACCTTACTTTCGTCTTCGTTTTGCTCATTTAGATCACCTTCTTCTTAATTATTTCGTCTTCAAATGGTCAGCTTTCGTTTCGACTTCTTTAGCTTCGTCTTTATTTCGTCTTCAGCTTCTTTAACTTCATCTTTATTTCGTCTTCAGCTTCTTTAACTTCTTCTTTATTTCGTCTTCAGCTTCTTTAACTTCTTCTTTATTTCGTCTTCAACTTCTTTAACTTCTTCTTGCTTTCGTCTTCAACTTCGCCTTCTCGCTGCTCTTTTTCCAACTGCTATAATTGGTATACACTGGTATGGCAACGGTGGAGTGCCGCTAAAGTTTGCAATTGGGCTCTGCTTGTATTGAGTTGTGCGTAAACGTAGACTCCTCTGCTCAAACGAATGTTCTGTTCGCAATGATATATACGTCTCCGCAGGCGCAGAAGTATGCGAATGAATTCTGCTCGGAACAACTTGTATGTTCGTAGACTCCTCTGCTGAAGCGAATGTTCTGCTCGCAATGCTTATGTCTCCTTCGGTGCAGGAGTATGCGAATTAGATCTTTTTTTTTTTTTTTGATTTTGGAGGGGGAATCTTCGAAAGATACCGTCATTTTTCCGACGGTATGCACGATTCGTATTGGCCGCTAATGCAGAGACCAATACGCCTACGTACTAAACCCTTAACTCCATTGTCTTCGCTTGTTTATTTGCCCCACGGAACTGCCGTTAAAGCATTACATCGTGGGGCCAAGCTTAGCCATTCGGCTCGTCGGTCACGTCATTCAGACCTACTCCTCATTCATCCTTCTGATTTCACTGCGTTGCCACTCTTTCATTCTTAGTTCTTTCAGAACTATAGCACACCACGCTCTCACACTATCCCACATTTGTTTTGGCTCAGTCATAAACCGCACTATATTATCCGGTGTCACTTGTTCCGTTGTCAGTTTCTGCAGATCGGCTCTCTCCTTTTCATACCGTCGGCAGAAAAAGAAGATGTGCAGCGCGTTTTCTCCGCTTCTGTCGCAGAAGGAACACTATCGTCCCGTCGTCGTGTCCATATATATTTATAGAGATACTCTCTAAAAACATCCATGTCCCGTCAAAAACTGTGTCAGGTAAAAATCTGTTTCTCCAAGGTAAGTTTCCTTTCTACCCATGCTTGTACATTTCTAATTAGAGTGTGGGTCCATCTGCCCGTCGTAGCTGCATCCCACCGACCTTGCCACTCATTGAGGCTTGTTTGCCTCTCTTCCTTCCGCTCTTCAGCTGTTAGTCGCCTACCCAATCTTGTAGACCTGTCATATACTCTTTTGAGTTCCATGGCCATAATCTCTGGTGGCATGATGCCTGCTAAAACCCCAACCGCTTCGTGGGATACCGTACGAAATGCACACGTGACCCTTATGGCACTGAGCCGCATTGAAAATTTCGCTTTCTTAGCATACGTCTTTTGCTGTAGTGCTGGTCCCCATATGGGCGCCGCGTACATCAGAATTGATTGGCTCACTTTGGCCAATAGCGCTCGCCTATTTTGGCTTGGTCCACCGATGTTGGCCATTATTCTTGATAGGGCGGCCGTTACACGTGCTGCTTTCTCACATACCTTCTCGATGTGCGTCTTGTAGCTAAGTCTATTGTCAATAAGCACTCCTAGGTACTTTAGTGCCTTCTGGGTCATTATACTGTTGCCGTCAATATTTAATTTTACGTCTTCGAGCTTTTTCCTGCTTGTGATCAGGACAGCTTCAGTTTTTTGCCCAGCGAGTTGAAGTTTTGTTGCCGCGAGCCACTCTTTGATCATTAACGCCGCTTGATTGCAGAGGTACTCAAGTTGTCCCAGTTCTTTTGCTACTACTGTTATAGCAATATCATCCGCGTAACCGATTATCTGTACCTACTTCGGGAGTGGGAGACGCAGCACCCCGTCGTACAAAACGTTCCACAACAATGGGCCAAGCACGGAACCTTGTGGAACTCCGCCCGTTACCCTATATGTTTTTTGTCCATCATCCGTGTCGTACAGTAACAACCGGTCAGACAAGTAGCTGGATATGATCCTAACCAAATGCCAGCCGGTGTTTTGTTTCGAACTCTAGTGCACTTATAATATGCGGCCAGTATGCCGAGTTGAACGCGTTTTTAACGTCAAACGCTTTTTTGACTACTGCGCAGTATTCCTTAGTACCATACAGCCATATTATTTACCCTCTATTGCCTTCCAGTTAGCTATGTCAGTAAAGCTTTTTAATCGCAATCAGTGGTGGATCTCTGTTTCAGGAATCCATATTGGTTGTCAGACAGACCTTTTTCTCCTTCTTTTCTAGATGCAGCTCTAATCGGTGCGCAGATTATCTCACCATATCTTTGTTTGGATCGTATCCAGCAATACAGATGCGGTCGATAATGAACTGGTCTCTCCTTGCTGGTTTATTTGGTTTTTTGGCAATGAAGACTTATTCTTTAGAAAAAAAGTCAGATTTTCGGGAAGACACCTCTTTGTAAGCAATGCGTAAACAATTCAGCATATGGTTTCGCACAGTGCTTGGTAGTAGTCTTCAAAGCCTTATTTGGGATAATATCCACACCTCGGTGCCTTAGCATTTCCAAATCTCTCTGCCGTTTTCTATTAACTCCACATCAGTGACTTATTATCCATTCCGCATCAGCAGGTTCTTGCGCTCGCGCCGCTGATTCTTCAGAGGCTGTGTGGGGAATAGAGTTTCCACAACGGTTTTCAGTAGCGCTGGGCACGTCGGTGCTTGTCCTTTGCCACCTCTGATCTTCGTCATTACCAGCTTGTAAGCATCACCCCATGGGTTTTCGTCGATTTTTCCGCAGAGTTCCTTAAAACAGTAGGATTTACTTTTTTTTATTGCTTTTTTGAGATCGCTACGTTTTCTCTTAAAGCATTCGCGTAATTGCGTACTCTCTGCAAGTCTGTTCCTTTGACACCTCCTCCTCGCTTTGTGGCATTCCTTCCTTAATGTGTCAATCTGCTCATTCCACCAGTAAACAGGCTTTCTATGGGCGCCATTTTTCTTCCTACTCATAGAAGCGTCGCATTCTTTAGTGACGTGCCGCACTAGGGTCTCCGCCTGTCGATTTATGTCTTCTTCAAATGTTATATGACCATCTAACATGAGTTTGAAGAGTTCAACGTCCATGGTTTCCATCTTCCACCCTTTTCTCTGTACTTTCTTAGTGGACATATTCCTTCGATTGTGCACCGAGTGTTCGATTTCGAACATAATAGCATTATGGTCACTGTGTGTATATATGTCGCAAACCTGCCACCTTGTTGTCCGTGCTAGAGAACTGCTAGCGAAAGTAATGTCAATGACCGATCCCCGGCCGTTCTTCTCGAACGTATTTTGATTTCCGGTATTTAGTAATACCATGTCTAACGACGAGAAGGCCTTTAGCAGAGCATCTCCACGCCTATTTGTGCAGATGCTACCCCACTCCACCGCCCATGCATTAAAATCGCCTGCTATCACGTTTCTTGTAGTAGACAGAATTTCTCTGACTAGTTCGTCCAGGATTTTTCGAAATCAATTTGCGATATGCTTTGGCGGTATGTAGCAGCTTATAAAAATTGATCCCACAGATTTTCGCGCGTGTAGAAAGATTTCCGTGATAGCGGTTTGTCCTGAAACATTCCTCCACATGCCCATAGGCGGCAGCTTTGTTTGTGTTGTCAGAGATCCATGTCGCTCCGCTTATATTTTTGTACTGTTCGCATAGTATGGCTACATCGACCTTTTCCTCGTAAAACCGTCTGCTTAAGAAGCTCTTTGTGCAGCCTCACAGTGGTTTAGATTGAGTTGCATGACTCTCATTTTTGATGCTTTTACACGCCTCTTTGATAGAGGGGACACTTTTGCTTCCTATTTGCGGCTGATGTTTTCCCTGCCCTTTTTCTTACATGCACTGCATGAGTCGGGTTTTTATTACATGACTTGGCAAAGTGTCCAGGTTCTCCACACTTGACGCAGCACTCGCCCTGTCATCTGGATTGTTGCATGCTTTCGCCAGATGTCCGTATTCAAGGCATCTGAAACATCTCCTGAGGTTTTGCTTCGCCCTTACTCTGCACACTACCAAGCCTATTTTCAACTTTTGTGCATTAAGAAGTACTCTTGCTTCCAACGCGAGTAGACTTACCACTGCAGTTTGAGTTCCTAATTATGCCGTTCTGATGCTCTTAATCGAGTTTATATCAAAATTGCTCAACTCGTTTACTTGTAGGCGTATTGCCTCGGTAATGTCCTCTTTCGTTGTTTTTCATCAATATCACGTACTTTCTATCAGAACCTCGTGAGTTAGAGCTTTTATTTGAGCATTTTGTCCGAACACTTTACTAATTTCGGTCTTGAAGACCCCCTGTGTGCTCTTCATCTGAGCCTCTTTCGGCTCTAACAGAATTTGGCCTTTTGCCGTCTTTCTTATCTTGGTCACATTTTCCCCTAATTTTTGCAACGCATCATTCTTCCTGACAGTCCTGAGGATTTCGCTATATGACATGTCCCCGGTTTTTTCTATTACTATTGCATCGGTCGGGGTGGCGGCTTATGTGGTGTCTTCCTTGGTTGTTTATGTTTAACCGTGATCCAGCCATCTTGTTTTCCCATTACTGTCTCCTTGCTTCTGACTGGGTTGTCGCACTTTGCTTCCTTGCTCAGGGGAACTTCCACTATGTTCGACCATTCCTTATGACAAGTTTTATTCTTCTTCGGTGGTGTTCTTCGCTTTGGCTGTATTTCGTCTCGAGGCCTCTTGGGTGTATTCTCTGTGGTGGTTGTCTTTACTAGAAAACTACAACGTGCTTCTTTATTTGCCATGTGCTCCTCCTGAGCACTTGCGTGTAGCTTTGCTATCACACCAAGAAGATCTCTCATGGTGTTGTTGATAGACCGTTGTGGTGGGCTCATTGTTTTGATCAACTTCTTAATCGCTTCCCCTAGTTCTGCCATACAGTCTCCACGAGGTTGCATCGCTTTTGCCAGGGGAGTGGTGTCACCCAACGCTGGTGGTGATGACCTCGCTCTTAGAGGTTTGTCAACACCAAGGTTTTTAATCGGGGACCTACCCAATTTTGGTGCCCTCTTAAAGGGATCTGCTTCCGCAGTAGTCGTACTTCGGGGGGAGTTTTGCACTTTAATTCCATCATCGCTCAGGCTTCCAGTGCTGCTGCCTCCTATGATCCCAAAAATGTTGCTGCTATTGTTATTAGTGTTTTTGTTTCTCATGTTATACTCCATATATTTGATTTACCAGCGCATCGTGTGCAGGGGGCGGGCCGAAAGAAACAGGAACGGGTGTACCCTCGGGGATGCTGCCCCTACCCCAGTTCCCTGAGGCCTGTCCTTCGCTTTACCAGTCCCGGAAAACACGGACGGACCGGCGCTCGCCCGGGGCAACGTAGGCTACTACTCCTACGTCCAATGTACACTCCTTGACCAGGGCCCGAAGGGGCTGGTTCCTGATACACACCGCAGCAGACACATCGGCAGAGCATGCTCACATCACCCTCTCCATCCAGCAAGCAGAGAAATCGCTGCTGACACTTTGAGGGACTCCCAGTGCGCCGCGGTGTGTACCGGTCATTTTGATGACAGCCGCACCCAACATGGTGAGCAGACGCTGACCAGGAAGCCGCCCATTATGGGTCCGTCGCGCCTGGATTTTTTTGTTCATCATGCACATGAGTGATGTTGAAGAGGACACGTATTTCTGTGAGGCGGTGTCGATTCGCCACAGTCACAGGAGTTTCAGCGGATCTGCAAGCTTTTATGCCGCATCCTCCACTCCTGCCGCTCATTGTCGGGGATTGCTTATTCGTTTTAACTTATTTCGCAACTGACCTGCTACTACAGGCCGTTCGGCTATCCGCGACCTGCCGACCCCCCCGGTAGCTTAGAGCCCAGCTAGAGAGCCCAAATTCAATAGAATAGAACACTCCGTCCGGGAGAACACTCCGTCCGAATTAGATCTGCTCGTAACAACTTGTGTGCACATACGTATGTATGTACGTATGGTCGCGTCGTCGCTGAACTAGAATTGCGTTCTTTCCTTTTTCACCGTTTGTTGGCGTCGCTGAGGTGGTTGCTGCTTATAACGGTGCTTCAGTGGTGACGAACTCCGTTAGGTTTTACCGTTCATATGTAATACATATATTTTAATATGTTCATGTATACATATGTATGTAACGGTGACAAAATAGCGTTAAAATATTCCGTGAACTTTGGTCACAAATGCGTGCTGTTATTGCAACAAGAGTATGTGTTACCTTCTACCGATTACTCCAATTTACTGCTAGTAATCCACGCACAATATGAATGTGATGGTCACAAATGCGTGCTGTTAATGTAACAAGCGCATATGTTATTTTCGCCCGTTACTCCAATTTGCTTAGCGGCAAATATGGATATACTTATGTATGCAGGTCACAAGTGCGTGTTGTTAGTGCAACAGGCACAAATGCTGTTTTGCTCATGTTATATTTACGTAGATTTGTATATACGTACGTATTCCGGCACGAGTACGTATCGCGGCACTGAATATGTATTCCGGCACGAGCCCCCAAATGTAGGCGGTTATATTTAATTAAAAAGTGTTGATTGATTTATTGGAGTTATGCACTTATAGCTTAATACAAAATTATTCTTAACATATGATATAACCGGAGCGTCCGCTCTGGTTGATGCCAAAACTGAAACTGTTTTGTCGTTCGTTAGAGTCGGTTAAGCTAATAATCGTTCTCTGTCTCTACTTGTTCGTTCGTTCGTTGTCTCGTCTCTTTTCTGTAGAAGCAGGGTTGTTGTTATCTGTTACATTCTTGTCGCGTCAAAGCTATGTCCACTTCTGGTCCTACGTCCGTCTGTCACTCCCACATGTATATATATATACATATATATAATATTTATATAGTACCCCAAAAATAATTAATCGAAGTTTAAAATACATAAAAATAGCGTGCAAAATTAGTTTTTTATTTACATTCACAACATTTTAATTTTAGAATTAATTTTATTATTATTATAATAATTAGAATTACTAACTAATAATAATATAATAAAACAACTTAAAATTAAATTTAAAAAAAACTTATTTCCTTATCTTACGCCTAATTTGCCAAGTGTAGCCTCGAGAAATAGTCCAACCAAAAAATGGAAAAGATGGCCAGTGACAGAAAGTCTTGCCTAAAAAAGAAAGACTCCCGCAATCGAAGGAACGGAACACAAAACTCCAAAAGAGAGACAACAAGAGAGGAACATGGGTGCAAATCAGAGAGCAAATAGTAGGCCATCGGAGGCCGTAATCATTAAGCCAGCAAAAGGAAATAGCTACGCCAAGGTCCTGAAGAATATCTATAGCAAGGGAAATCTAAAAGAAGCAGGGGTTAAGATCAAAGGGATCCACAAAGAATCCGCAACTATGGCAAGAGAGAAGGTCAGGGCATATATAATGATCGATTAGGATAAGGCTGCCGTACTGATGCGACAGACACGCATTAAAATTTGCCTTGTTAACTGCAGACTGCGACTGACAGAAACCCCGAAAAGATGCTTTCGTTGCTTTGGACCAGAGCACTTAATCTTGGACTGCAAAGGGCCCGATAGGAGAGGAAAAGGAGCTTGCATAAAATGCGGCCAACCAGGTAAAAAATTTAATTCTCTATTCTACCTTGTTACCTATAATGAACGTATATCCCTAAAAGACGGGTAAAAATTAAGTAACTGGTCAGCGAAAGGTTATCAGTAAATAATGCATTCGTTATACGATAGGTTATTGTGTTCTAGCCTTTGGAATTAGTAACTATTTCTCCTCTTTCACTATACGCCGGTGGGATTAGCTTACTCGCTCTCTTTCATTGATTTTGTGCAAATGCTACTTATATTTTCTTGCTCTACTTTGCGAACTATTTTGTAAAACTATCTGTTACTCTTAGGTTAACAGCGTCTGTTTAATTTTCTATTTGTTTTATTAGCCATCTGTTATTGCAAATAGTTTGTTTCGTTACTGTTGTGGTTACATATCAGTTACATAAAACTGGTCGATAGGTTATTTGTTTCGTTATTCATTGGTCACCACTGCCTATCATATCAGTCAACTTTTTCCCTATAAAAAGCAATTGAAATTTTTATTTCATTTCTTTCACTTATTTTACAATTTATACATGATAGGTATATTTTCTCGTTCTAGCTTTACAAATTTTCAATACTTATTAAGGATTAGGTTCTGAATATTACTATTTATACTTGTATATACATTACAAACTGAGTTATCCTTCTAACAATAATTTTTACAAATTTTTGGTAATTGTTTTAGATTAGCTTTTAAATATTAACATTTATATAAGCATATATATATTGTTTATATATAATTTATATTGTTATACTTTGTATAATTTAATATACTAAATACATTAATTACTAGTTCTTAATATTCACACAATTTGTACATATGTAAGCTAATTTAACAATATTAATTAATTTAGAACTATTAGTATTGACTAATTTAAATATAATATTAGGTATGTTATAATGTTCAAAATTGAACACGTTCTTTGCTACCAATGAAAGAAGTGCAGCGATGTAGTTAGTCCTTTTTTAAATATTCTACATATTAAGAATACTAAATAAGATATAAAATATAAGAAATATGTAAATTGAATATACATAGTTATGTATATTCAAATATATTGAACATGAATATATACATACAAGCTACCACAGTTAGCACAGCTAGCTGGCTAATAAAATATGCCAATAACAAAGTTGTCATTTATCGAACCAATCGTTACAATTTTTTAAAAACTTTTAAAATACGCTCGTTTTGCGTGGATGCTGAGCTGCTACCGCGATTTCCAAGCATTGAAGGCGTCACGAAACTTGGCGTTGACGGGTTGTACACTAGGAACAATTTCATGGCGGATTTGCTCATTCTTTATCAGCGACCTCTTCCCGGCCCTCCAAAATGGCCTGGTGCCACCGAAACACACCACTTCTTGCTCAAGCAACATCTGGATAAGCCTGCTTGATCATATCAAACGTCTCTGTCGCAGATTTACTGAGTTTCACACAGAATTTAATCGCGTACCTCTGCTCTAACTAACGCTGCATTTCGGCTTGCACCACTCACAGAAGCACGTCGCCCGAAAATGTTTGCCCTGACTCTCCAGGTGCTCGGAGACAACTGACCAGGCGCTCGTTTGTTAGCTAGGATCGCCCTCTACCAAATCCAGTGCACCCTCCGAAGTACAATCGCGGTGGAAGAAAATGAGTCCAATTACTTATCATAAAAACCCTGTATATAGACAAGAATGTTGCAACTACATATATACTCAATAAAGTTCATTTCATTTAAACCATAGCGGAAGCAGTGCCGCGGCAATAGGCCATTTCTCGATCAAACTGAGGTTTGCTATAATTATTACTAACGTTATCATTACTGAGTATATAGAAATATGTAAGTAATAGTTAGTAAGAATACGCACATATGTAAGTTTGTAGTAAATACGTAAAATTTTGCCTAGAAATTTATTCAATAAAGAGTTAAACTTTGCAATTCATAAGAACATGTTTTCGATTATACAGTGGCCGACCTTTAACTGGCGCCCGAGAAAGTTTGAAGTTGCCTGCACCAAAAGTATACTTTGAATAAGCAAATTGAATAATAAACTTCTTTTAAGCAATAAGGCAAAAATTAAGTATTCTATTGGCAAATGCAAAAGAATTAGTCCCCACAACGAAAGTTCTATTTCAAATAACCTTATTCCCTTAATTGAGTCAGACTTAATAGAAATTAGTAGATTACCGGACAGCGTGAAGAATATTCCAATATTCGAAGGAGATCCGATCCAAATCATGTACCTGATCCACAATGTCGAATCTGTTTTAGAGGACTGCGACTAGTCAGAACAAAGCCACTGTATAGAGCCATCTTACGACATATTAGGCAGAAAATTAAAGGCTGATATAATATGTTTAATTATGATTGGGGAAGAATGAAAACTGTTAATCGCTGGAATATGCAAACAAACGCGATCTTAGGGCTTTATAACACGAACTGGGATCCTTATCCCAAAAATACTTTAGCGTAGAACAATTCTATGAAAGAAATAATCACCAATTATCGCTGATAATAAACAAACTAAAAAGTCAGGATTATTCTGGAAAAATAAATAACGTTTTACTAGAAACCTATAGGAACCGAGCCCTTGATATTGATCGGAGGTCTAAACAGCGAATTGGCCAGAATGCTAGTCTTTCAACGACCGATGATTCAGCCTAAGCATACGCTTCCTGCCTTAAAATTCAAAACATTAACCTAATTACTAAATCTACGCAAATAATGGAGGAAGCTCAATTCAAATGCAAAAAACCAAATGAAACCAAAATCAAAATTTGTACCAGGGGAATTAAACGCTGCCGAAAAAAATGTAATTTATAATAAAAACATTCAAAATCAGGTACCGTCACCACCTAGATCAACCAATCCTAAGCCACCAGTCCCGATGGAGGTGGACACTTCAATATATTCACTAAGAATTATGTAACTAAATGAATCGACCGAATAATACGCTTATGGAAAGGCCATCCAATTATTCTTGAAATATCCCTAAGAAACCCCAAACATTATTTAACGTTCAAACAGAGGACGAGGAAATACATTTTATGACAGACGCCTGTCAAGCCTCCTCTATTTACAACTAACTTTAAAAAACGGCGATATCGTCAAGTACCTTATAGATGCGGGAGTTAATAAAAACTTTTTCCTTGAAAAAGTTTCAAAAAATTTAAAGAAACTTCAATGTCCTTTTAAGGTTTACTCAGCCGCAGGTCAAATAAATATAACCCATATACTATGTGGACCATTCTTCGGATGTATAGGTATTACAATTAATTTTGATTTCTTTATATTACCTAATTTAAAATCTTTTGATTGCATCATTAGTGATGATACACTCAAAGGATTGGGAGCAGTCATAAATAGGAAAAATTACACAATAGCCCTCAAGGATGTGGTACTGCCACTAACACAAAATATCTCTAAACAAATAAATAATATTCACGAAAACCCCTATGAACATGAATTTAATGAAATGATAAATAAATATTCGGAACTTTTCGGACCAGTCTCCGACAGTGGGACAATCGACACAACTGTATTAGCAGAAATTAGAACAACAAGTGAAGAACCGATATATCCAAAATCATATCCTTACCCAACCAACCTACGGGGCGAAGTAGAAAAACAAATAACAGAACTTTTAAACAATGGTGTAATAAGGCCTTCGAAGAGTTTGTGCAACTCTCCATTGTAGATTGTTCCAAAAAACCAAGTCCATCAGAAAAAAATAAAGTACAGAGTAAATGTAGATTTTAAAGGACTAATTGCAATAACACTGATATCATTGGCCTCAACGCCGTTAGTTCTGCTTTCTCCAGAATGGATAAAGCAGCGAAGCAAATGGATCTAGTGGTGAACGAGGGCAAGACGAAATATCTCCTGTCATCAAACAAAGATTCATCGCACTCGCGACTAGGCTCCCACGTCACTGTTGACAGTCATAGTCGTAGATAACTTCGTCTATCTTGGAACCAGCATCAACACCAACAACAACGGCAGCCTCGAAATCCAAGCAGAATATCTCTTGCCAACAAGTGTTACTTCGGACTAAGTTGGCAATTGAGAAGTAAAGTCGTCTCTCGACGAACAAAACTCTATAGTCACTCATTATCCCCATCCAGCTATATGGTGCAGAGGCATGGACGATAACATCATCTGATGAATCGATATTATGGTCGATTGCTTGAGCTTCATCCTTACCTTTCAAACGATTTAACCTGGATTTCACTTTCCCACATTTCTCCAAATTGTGAGCCTGCCGGAAAAGATAAATGACAAAATGCCAATACAGTTAGTTTTTCCTCAATTATTGAAGGTTCATGAAATTTCTCAAACGATTCTTCTCCAACTTCATATTCTTTTCTATCTTCTCTATTACATCTGCTTTTTTTTCTTCAGCAGAAGATAGAGGCAGTAATCGAACTACTATAAGTTTTTCTCTTTTATCATTTGGACCACATTAGTTAGTTTTGGTTTCGTCGCAGTTGTAGATAATTTGGGTATCATTATTCTGTCCCCCTGCGTTGTGAAGAGAATTCGCTGATTGTCATACTTTTTTCGGCGAAATTTGTAGATGCTGTATTAATCGTGCAGCTTCGCCTTTTAAGCAAACACGAAGACGCAGCATTTTTTCTGTGTTCGGCATCTGCTCGTTGTCATGTATCACAACTTGGAACACGTTGTAAAAATTGGCCCATTCATTCATATCGCCATAAAATGTTGGAATTTTTAATTTTGTTTTAATTCAAAGTTAGGCCGATAAGAAATTTTAAAATCTTCCTTTTGTAATCTTTTTATTTTAATTTTGAAGCTCTTCGTAATATTTGTAATTAATTTTTTCGAATAAGTCTTCAATGTCTTCATCGAAATCTAAAGTATAAATGCTTTAAATGATCGTTGTTGATTATTAATTTCGTATCTTTAATTTTTCTTCTGAGGTTTTCAATTTTCCTCATGAACATGGAAGTTTTTCGATCTAAATCTTGGTGCTTAGCTTAGACTTGAACTTCTTCAATTTTTGTTTTACTTCATGGCTTTCCTGAGATAGTTTTGAACGTGTGCAACATTTTTTCGGATAAATGTGCTTGGGCTTTGAGTATTTTCTTCCTGTTAATTCCCATTTTGTTTTTCCCCAACACTTCTCCTATTTATTGATTAAGTGCTTGTTATTCTCCAAAGAAATTGTTGGAGATATTTGGTCGCCTAGTTGACCTTGCTGTGCTTCTATTAATATGCGGCAATATACACCCGTCTTACAGCTATTATTTTTATGTTTTTTATATGCGGGAATATATACCCGTCTTACAATTATTTTTGATTTAATTTGCCTGTATTTTGAACAGAACTTTTCCTACTATCAGTTAAGAAATTTTATATTAATTTCTTTTAAAAAAAATTTTATTTATTACTTGTTCGTTTCATTACAGAGCTAAGACTAAAACTTAAAAATTAATTTACTTAAAAGCTAAGCTAAGTTGCACCGGCCTACTGCTGACTTGATGTTGTTGCCGATTCTCCGAATTGGCTAATTTGGGTTGCGTGTGTTGGATTTCCGCTTCACACCGAAAAATGAGCTTTTATGCTGATGAAAGCGCCGGACTTTTGCTGTGGGAAATATTGTGCAACTAAAGATGCATTTCCGCTATGCTTTACTCATTATTGCTGATAACGCGTTATTACTTTTATTTAGTAATTGTTAACATTTGCCATGTTAACACTTCCCCTCTTAAAAGCGATCGTCCCGAGAGCCTATCAAAAATAGGGGAGGTTGTTAAAATTGATGTAAGTATTTTGATCTTTGGAAAGATCTTTGATCTCCTTAAGATCAATGTTCACTTCAAATATTATACCGAGAATGATAGTTGCAACGGCTCCAAGTGAAAGGGAGCTATTGGATATCGTTGCTGTCTTCAGAAGATTTATTCTTCGTATGTTATCAATGTGAAACTCCTTTAAGGCCTGGAGAGAAAGTAATTCAATTCGATTTCTTTCGATTGGTGCTGGTTGCAGGACTGCTGGGATTGCCGGCAGTGGAACCAAATCGTAATTAATGTAAAATTGATGATTTATTTTTAACGTTGAGTTATGAAAATTAATAAGGTGTGTCCCTGATAAATTCTTCTGCATTCCGTCAGCATCTATTACCCCCTGAAAGCCATTAAGTAATATGGTGCGGGTTTTACTTCTTCGATTTGTTGGATATGTTGGCCGTTTGTTAAAGTGCAAGATGAATTTAGGCTATTTACTACTCTAGGTATACAGCTACTATTACTTATATTTACTAGTTGAGTTTGCTTACAAATCTCAATTTTCTTATAATTATTACATAATTCTTTAATTCCATAGGTATCTTTTGTACCCTTTAATATTTTATCAAATTCGACATTAATTATAATTTTGTTTTGCTTAACAACTGGTCTTATAATCATTTTTTGAAAATTTTCCTTAATAGTTAATGGTATTTTTACCAAGTAAAATATTGTCATATTTTGACTAATTACATTTATATTTGATATTTCTAGTGCTTCTTCAGCATTTTTGAAAGGTATTTCGTCATTTTCTAAATTTTCTAACGCAATTTCGATTTCATTTTTATTTAATAATAGTGTATTTAAAATGTCTTTCTTTGCCCACTGTGTGGCGTATTTAATGTTAATCAACTCTTCTTTTATTAATCTTATTCTATTTTGCAAATTTATAATAGTTTCGTTTTCTATATAAGTATCTTTCTATATGTTATTAAGAAAATTATTTACTATCATGTTAATGTTAATAATTTTTTCGTTAAAAATATTGTTAATTAGTACTTTTGGTTATTACATCCAGACCCTTGTTAGGGGCTTCCGGCTATGAATTTCCAAGCCGTTCCTAAACTATCTATGGATCTTTTCTGTCTTCTTTCGGCAGGTTTTATTGTATCTAAAATTTGAAGAGATTGGGTTAATTCGTGTTTTAGGATGGGATAAAGGATTGTGCCCTTGGGTATGTCCGAAGAGGTGAATCTGTACATGTCCGTTAGAAATTGTTCGTACTTGTTGAGGTCGATTATGTGTATTAGCCTGAAGTCTCCATTCTGGATTTTTACTAGTCCCTCATTTATGGTAACTATTTGCGCCGTGGAGTAGTCATAAATGTCTATTGATGCGAATATTGGGTAAATAAGGAGAAGTCTGGAAACAAAAATTTTAGTTTTGATTTTTTATATTGCGTTTATGAACTACTTTTCCTGATTCTGTCAAAACGGTGGAATTTTTGTCTTCCTTTACTATTTCTTTTCTAAATTTTGGAGATATTTTGGTTCCTAGTCGTTTGTTTATCCTAACGTAAATTGTTTCTCCAGGGTTATATGTTTTAATTGGATGACGGGCTTTATTATGGTAGGAAAGATCTTTTAGTTGTCTATTTTTTAGTTCCGAGATAATTTCTTCCCTAGCCCTTTCAAATTGGCTTGGGTCAGTGGAGATTCTTCTCCCGAAAAATACCTCTATTGGTTTTTTCTTTGTGGAGGAGTGGACTGAAAAATTGTAATCGTAGACGGAGTTATCGAGGAGTGCGGCGAATGAGGTGAAACTTCGCTCTGCTTTTAAACAGCGCATTATTTCTGAGAGGGTCGAGTGAAATCGCTCTACTTGACCATTTACGGAACTTGCATAAGGTGGTGTTCTAAAAATTTGTACATTTAGGGTATCTTCCAATAAAAATCGAATGGAAGCTGAATTCAAAGACGTTTCATTGTCTATAACTACCGTTTCTGGTCCTTAACGTGTTCTACGGCTCTGGAGCGAAGGATTTTGGTTTGGGCATACTTTGAAAATTTGTCTATGGCTGTAAGGACGAAATTTCGTTCAGTTATGTAAAGATCAATATGTAAGATTTGTCCTGGAAATTGTGGAATAGAGGTTTTTCCTAGTTTTGGTTTGGTAGGGTGGCGGCCGTACTTATTTTCTTTGCAAACTGAGCATTGCTGAATAATTCTTTTTATTGTTTTGGTCATGGAGGGAAAATAGTATTTTTCTAAAATTTGAAGTTTGTTTTCACGAGAATTCCTATGAGCTCTTTTATGGGTATTTATGATTATTTCTTCTTGTTGCTGTTCGTCTGTCACATCCTGGACTTGGAGTTGAGAAAACCTGGTTTTATAGTTACTGAAGTGGATCGGGTATATTTCTTGAATTTTACCCATAGTTCTTTCGTCGGTTTTGATGCAATTTATTATGGAGGGGTTTAGGTACCTTTTTAGGAGAGTTATTAATGTTTCTCAGTTATATTCCGGTTCTTGAATGACGTGTCTATGGTATGTGGGGAATACTATCTTAAATTGATAGGTAGAAATTGGGCCTGAATTTAGGAAGATTTGGTTTTTGAAAACGTTAATTGGGGATTCTACATGCCAAATTAAGTGATCGGATGAGCTCTCGTCACTATGCTGGGTTACTGACAAGGCGTTAATTGGTTCGGGAGGCGTTCTTGATAGTGCGTCGGCTACCACGTTAGTTGTGCCTGGTTTGTAATGGAGTTCATGATTGTATTCTTCCAGTGTGGCTTTCCAACGTTTCATTTTGGAGTTGTTATTTTTATTGCTGAGGGCCTGTGTAAGGGGTTGGTGGTCTGTATAAATTTTTACTTTGGCTGAACCGTATTGATAATGCCCGACATTGTTTAGAGCCCAGATGATTGCTAAAAACTCTTTTTCGTTCATAGCATAGGCTTCTTCTGTTTTGGTTAGTGTTCGGGAGATGAAGGCGATGGGGTGTTTGTCTTGCGAAAGGACTGCACAAATTGCAGAGTTTGACGCATCGGTCGTTAGATGGAATTCTTTATTGAAGTCAGGATAGGAAAGTATGACGTCGTCAGACATGAGTGAATTTTTAATTTTGTTGAAGGCATCCTTTGCGTCTTCATCCAATTCGATATTGATTTTGATGGACATGTTTTTAGATATACGTCCTTCTTCCCCTCTTAAGAGTATGGTTAGAGGTGTAGCCAGCATGGCGTAATCTTTAATAAAGCGACGATAGTAGCCGGAAAGGCCTAAAAATGAGCGAAGTTGCTTAATATTTTTGGGGTAGGGTATTTTAGCCATTGCTTCTACCTTTGAGGGATTCTTTGTTATTTCTTTTGAGGAAATAATAAATCCTAGAAACTCTACTGAGTCCCTGAAAAAAATGACATTTGTCTAATTGTATTTTCATGTTTGCGTCTTCAAGGGTTTGAAAATTTGGTTTAAGTGGAGGGTGTGCTCTTCTTCAGAGTTGCTGAAAACGACTATATCATCGATATAGACATAGCAAATTTTCCCAATGTGATGACGAAGAATGTCATCTAAGGCTCGCTGGAAAATTGAAGGGGCATTCTTGAGTCCGAATGGCAGTCTTGTGAATTCATATTTGCCATTGTTTGTTGAGAAAGCTGTTTTCTCAATATCAGATTCTTTGAGAGGGATTTGGTGGAATCCACTTTTTAAATCCAAAACGGAAAAGTATTTGTTATTTCCAAGCTGTGATAGTACCTCATTAATTTGGGGTATTGGGTAACGGTCTGCTACAGTAATCGAGTTAAGCTTCCTATAGTCAATAACGATTCGGTATTGCTTATTGCCTTGGGGATCGGGTTTTTTTGCTACAACCCAAATAGGTGAATTATTAGGTGATCTTGATGGTCGAATGATGCCATCGTCTATCATTTTGTTGATTTGGGTTTCGACTTCACCTTTTAATGACATTGGGTAAGGGTAATACCTTGTATAAACGGGAGTGTCCTTGTGCGTTCTGATTTCCTCTATGACTTTAGTGGTATAGGTAAGTTTATCGTTTAGTTCCGTAAAGAGATTAGAAAAATTTTCGACTAAATTATTAATTTCCTTCTGATGTTTTTGTGACAAGTTATCTTCCTTAATATATATTTTGTTAACAGATCTTGAAGCTAGCTGCTTGATTTTAATTTTGGTATTGCCTTCTAACTCCATGAAGTTATTATTTACGTGGATGACTGCGTCAAGCTCCTTAAGGCTATCATTCCCAATAATACCATGGAATGATGTCAGAGTTGGGAGGAAGTAGAATTTCAGTTTTTTGTCTGAGTTCAATAGGTTTAGAAAGGTATGCTGTTTGATTTCGATGTCTCCTGCTATGGATTTCGCGAAAAAAATGCTTTCGTTATTTATTGAATTGGGCACGATAGAGGATCGTATTTAGTTTTTCGTAGATCATGTATTTACTAAAATTTTCACAATATCTCCACTCTTCAGCCTGCATTCAACATAGGGCAGCGAAGAGTGACTCATTCTAAAAAATGTAAATCAGTCGTGTCTATGTAGGTATCGTCCTGACCTCCATCATTTCTGTCTCTGTAACATTCGTCATCGTAATGGCTAGAGTTGTCGTTCGTCTGCTCGTCAATTGTCGTGGTAGGATAGTAAGCTTGGGGTTGTTCGGAATCTATATGGAAATTTCTTTGGATTTTATTAGGGGGCACAGGAGCTGGAGGTTTGCCAGGAGGAGGTCTTTTGTTAATAGGGTCATTATTACGTGGCCTATTCTATAATTAATATTCCTAGTTCGCAGTGATGGGTCAATGTCCATTGGTTCTGGACGTGGCTGTGGCTTATGCAAAGGACGTGGTGGTGGATTGTAATGCTGTTGTGCATATTGGGGCCCCTGTTGCTGGCGTTGAACTTGATAGTTCATTTGCGGTGGTCTATGTGGAGTGGCTGCGTACAACCTTGGTTGGGGCATGTATGCCAATTCGGGGTAAAACTCATTTTTCATCCTTCTGGTGGAGGTAGTGGTGGACGAAACTTTTGTGGTTTCCTGCTGATATTGTTATTTTTGCTCAAGGCATAATGTGACCTGAAGGTTTGATTCTCTAGTTGGAGACACAGGTGGAGTGCCTGAGGGAGATCTGCTGGTTCCCTCATTCCAAGGAGTCTCGGTAGATCTCCTTTGAGTCCGCGAATGAACGTGTCTAGGGCTTTATCCCTATACGTACGAGTTAGAAGGTGCATGGCTTCTGCGCCGACTTCCATGCATCCCAGTTTGTTCAGAATTAGTGAGAGATGAGAATATACCTTTTGGTAAAATTCTTGAATTGTATTGCTACCCTGTACGAGAGAGGTCATTTGGTACTCAAGGGTACCCAGGTCGTGTTTATCCGCGTAATGCAATGTTAGGTAACTGGAGATCGCCTTCCAATCCAGTGGAGTGTTATAGGACTCCAAGGCAATGTCGGCATTGCCCACGATTTTGTTTCTAACGACATTGAGGATGCCATAATATTTTGGGGTACCTCTTTGAGGCTCATATATCTGGAGGATCCTGTCCACGCTTTTCCTCCAAGATGTGAATGCTCCCGGATTTCCGGAGAACTCCCGAAGACATCGTACCACATCTGGTATTTTGTCTAATTCAGAGACATTCCCGGGTAGTCTTGAGTCTATGGTAATGTCCGTGAAATTTGAAAAGTTCGAATTTGGATTGAGGGCGACTTGAACAATGTTTCGCCCTTCAGTCCTTAAGACATTGTTCACAATTCCTGTGATTACGGTAGTTAACTCATCCTTAGAGAATCAATTAGGAGGGGCAAGAGGCTGACCACAAGGTGCTGGTGGCCCTTGGGGTGCATTAAGTATTGGTGGCCGAACGAGGTTGGCAGGATTAACTGGCATGATTGATATATTTCTATAATTCACTTTTTTATTTTAGAAATTTAATTTATCCCTAGCTTATTTTGTTTTGAGTTAAAACTTTCCTTTCTAAATTTTTCACTTTTAGTTAGCTTTTCCATATAATATTATCTCGTCTAGTTCAATTATTTTTTTCTGAATTACGCTCTCTTTCTTAAATTGTGTCACTATTCTTAGATTGTGTTCACCTTTGCATTAAAGATTTCTTAAACATATGTAGTTTATTTCACATTAAACAGTTTCACTTTTTATATTTTAAAAATTCTTTTACATATGTGAATATATTAATATTGATTCCTAGCCCAAGTCTTCGCCGTCCATGGGGTGGTAAGTATTATCCTTGTCTTCTAATGGTAACCGCTGAGTATCACGACAGCACAAACTTTTTAACCAAGACTTGTGGATACACCTGCGAATTGTATTGATACTAAACGCGACTAGCGGTGGCCCCACGTTGGGCGCCAGTTAAGAAATTTTATGTTAATTTCTTTTAAAAAAAATTTTATTTATTACTTGTTCGTTTCATTACAGAGCTAAGACTAAAGCTTAAAAATTAATTTACTTAAAAGCTAAGCTAAGTTGCACTGGCCAACTGCTGACTTGATGTTATTGCCGATTCTCCGAATTGGCTAACTTGGGTTGCGCGTGTTGGATTTCCGCTTCACACCGAAAAATGAGCTTTTATGCTGATGAAAGCGCCTGGCTTTTGCTGTGGGAAATATTGTGCAACTAAAGATGCATTTCCGCTATGCTTTAGTCATTATTGCTGATTACGCGTTATTACTTTTATTTAGTAATTGTTAACATTTGCCATGTTAACATATCTATAATATCTTAAATAACTAAATATGTATATCTATCCTAAATAACTAAATATATGTGTATGTATATATGTTTGTATGTATCGCAACATATGTATTTTTTATGCTGCTTGATATGGGGTTGTCTTCAATACATGTGAGTGTGTATGTTTAATGTTATTTATCTGTAAATTCATGACTTGTGTTTACCCATTTAGTATACAATTCTTATATGCATTTTTATTATTATTAGATGCGCGTTGCATCTACATAGTATGTAAAGGCATGTGTCTGTATATGTACATATGTATGTACTATATGTTCAAAATATTTGAAAATAGATGTTTATTTTTAATAGTATTTTGGCTTTGCTGATACTAAATAAGTAAGCATATTGAGTGATATTGAACAATTTAGTTTATTTTTGAGATTTCAAAATGTGAAAAAACAAATTAAGAGAAGCTGCAGCATTACAGCATATTGTTTAAACATAAATAGATTTTTATTCGTAAATGTATTAAATAAAACATACATACATATTATATTTACATATAAAGCCTTTTCCAAATTATTTAAACATAAATTGGTATATTTCTTTTATTCATAAGGAAATATACAAAGACGGTAAGTTACATATTTATCGTAACAGGCAAATACTTATATTTATAATAGATAACGCCTTTGGAATACTTCCTCCAAACTATTTAAATAAAATAATTGCAAATTTCTTTAAAAATATTGAAATTAACAAACAAACACAGCCGATTTTGCATTGTGAGGTTTGCTTTCAGACATCACAAATTTGTGAGGTAGTTGTGAGCATTTGTGCTTTTGCAATCACCTCACGATATGGAAAACTTCACAACTCACAAAAAC
Organism: Bactrocera tryoni; assembly: GCF_016617805.1. Taxonomy (NCBI): domain Eukaryota; kingdom Metazoa; phylum Arthropoda; class Insecta; order Diptera; family Tephritidae; genus Bactrocera; species Bactrocera tryoni. The sequence continues at coordinate 28,762,224 of NW_024395977.1, forward strand.
CTCATAATGTGAGAGTGGTGATTTTTAGAATTTTCAAAAAGTGAATATCAGAGATACATATAAATTCAAAGGAAAACCTATTTTCAGGAGAATTTATTGATCTACATATATGAATCAATGCCGTGTCTGTCTAGAATTAGGAGTGCGGATTATTGTAACCGCGACATAAAAAGCATGTGTTACGACAAAATGATAGAAAAATTAAACAAAATAGATCCCGAAACCAACAGGAAAAAAGTCGTGAAAAAAATAAACGTTTTTCTCACTAATTATAAGCGAGACTTAAAACAGATGAAAAACAGTGAAAAAACCGATGCAGGAGCAGACAATGTATTTGAGTCGACGATGTGGTGCATATTTTGACAAAGTCAAATTTTTGGAGGATCAGGAGGTTTTGGCAGAAAGCAGAAGTACCATGGACACTGAAATTTTAATCTATAATATAAAAATAATTCGCAAAATATGTTGCTAAGTGCATAACTCAACAACGCCTGGACCAATTCGGCCAATTCTTTTTTTAAAGTTCGTTGAAGTTCGGAGATGGTTTTAACGGTGAGAAAAATTCGAATAATTGCCGGAAAACCCCTCAAAACAGCCCTTTTCTTGAATGTTTGTTTGTTAATAACGCTAAGTCTCGAGAACGGCTGCACTAATCTTAATGAAATTTTCAGAGGTTGTTCCATGTGGATCGGGGAAGGATTAGAAATAAAAAAAAGTATAAGATACTTTTCATGAGGAAAAGTTGAAAAATTGGATATTTCCAAAAAATAACTTTTGTTCATACAGTTTATTTTTAAATTTTTTGTTTTGTTTTTCACTATTTTGATTTGTAATTATTTGAATCGTTCAATTTCGGTCGCTTGCTTTTTTTTTTAATTTCGGCTATTCAAAAGAATAGTTATTGAAAATTATTGAGTGAAAACTTTATGTGTGTTTCACATAAAGTGATCAATTACAGATTGAAATTTGTTACGAAGCCGCGAAGAGGTCGCGCTAATATCGGCCGGCGTTCTTTTTGCCATCAACGTACGGCAGCCGAAGACACATGAACGAGTTCTCCCAGGATGCGAAGCCATAAGTGTTTAATTACACTTCTCACCTCTCTCACCTTCGAACGGATGTTCTTAGGCTACCCAGAGGATACTTGGTCAAAGACCGGAAGTCGTGAGCTGCTTGAGTCATATGTAAAAGAATCGTTTCTGGCCACTCCCAAGTGAATGGCGATCAGAGAACTTTCCTCACTTGCGTGAACTTCTACACATGATCCCATCCTCCCCTCATCCTTAATTACACTGTGGAACATTTTTGGGATTATTGTCTGGGGGGTGAGAAATTCCAAGTTAGAGTGATGGTACTAGGTCAGTATAGTAAAACCCTCAAGGGTTTGGCGTTCGTATGTGTCAGTTTTTTTTATGACTTTTTAAATTTTTTCCTTATCTTCCTGTTTTTTCGCTTAGTTGTAACATTTTGGCAAAAACGCAGTTTTTTCTTTTTTTTTTTTTGTTTTGCCAAAATGTTACAACTAAAGCTTAGTACGCAGCTCTCAAGAAACGTAAAAACTTCATATAAAAAAACGCTTAAGAAACGGTCAAGAAACTTTCCTGCGATAAATTTACTTGTTCTAGTACGCAGCTCTCAAGACATCTAGTACTAATTTTTGATACTTTTTTTTAGTAAAATTTGAATATGGCAAACCTGGTTTTGCGAAGAAACATTAAATCAACAATTGTTTCTTAAAGAAAATTCGAAGGAATCGTCAAATTCATTCTAAATTAGTTGAAGTCATTATTATGAAGTATATTCCATTTTGAAATGTTATATAAAGCCTACCAATCATCAACAACATTTCTTAAATCCCAATGAAAATATTTATGTTACCATACACATACACACATACATATTATGCACAAAGTTTGTTTTCTTTGTTTATTCTCTCTTGCTCTTCTAATGTAGATCATTCACAATGCGTAACCAGCTGTCAAAATTACTTGAGAAATAATGTATTTTTTTTTTCTTGAGCAATTACTTGAGAGCTGCGTACCAACCTTAAGCGAAAAAACATCAAGATAAGGAAAAAATTTAAAAGGTAATAAAAAAAAAACTGACACATACGAACGCCACAAACCCTTTGAGGGGTTTACTATACTGACCTAGTACCATCACCCTGACTTGGAATTTCTCACCCCCCAGATTAGCTGTTGTACTGTGTTATGGATCGCACAGCACGACTTTTCAAACAACAGCTACGATGTTTGATGGACTTTATCTCGAAGCAACGTATGGTATATACTTGTATAGTGCTGTTAGATGCTGAATGTACTTTGTTGAGTTGCAAAAAAGGGGTTTACCGCACGCACACATTCTTCTTTGGATGATGGATGATGGTTACACCAGATCAAATTGATGAAATAATTTCTGCGGAAATTCCTGATGCAGAGAAAGGTCTAGTATTATACATAGTGATGACAACACATGGATTGTACCATAATCGACACTGTTGTCTAATAGCGGGATTCTGTAACCAGTCTCTAGTCTCTATTTGAGACATTTCGAAGTAAAGTCTCAATTTATGACTAGTTTCTATTCACTAAACAGTCTCTAGCATTAGCCTCAAACTATTGCCTCAAATTTGAGATCTGATAGTTAGCAAGTCACAAAACTTAAAACAACTCTTGTCTGCCATCTTGAATATACTGAATAGAGATCATCAGAGATATTAATCGATAGTCGTTTTTTTATATTTTGTAAGCAACTCAAACACGAAAGGGTTAAAAATAAATAAATTTTACATAAACTTCGTAAATATTATGAAACAAAGTGAACATATATTTTTATTTTTATTGATAATTATGTTTTTTGACTATGTTATAGAAAATTTAATATTTGTTATCGACATATTTATTTTCATTCAATTGTAAAAACATCTCTGAATAAAGAAATGTAATAGATTTTGTGAATGTCACTTACAGAATGGCAAAATCGTCTCAAGTCTCAAAAATTGTCTCTAACTTAAAATCTCAAATTTAGAGACTTGCGACTGTATCACAAAACAGAATCGCACGGTAATTCACATTCAAAACTCACGTCAATGTTGAATATTGCAGTTGGTAAAATCGATCAAATGCGTTTGCAAATACGTCACCAAAGAAAGAAAATGGCCGTTATTGGCCTTGAACGAGATAAGATCAGCAAGTATCAAATGGGTCGATACGTGAACTGCAATAAAGCGCTTTGTAGGATATTTACTTTTGCAATTCATGAACGTTTTCCGACTGTTCATTTCGAGACTGGCAAAATAGTGTATTTCGAGCCAGGGAATACATTTCAGCCATTGGCAACACTGCCAGTAACAAAATTGACCTGAACGAGTTTTTTCTCAACGAGGTTTTTCTCAACTCAGTAGATTGACATCCAGGTGTGTTCTCAACTAATGCCTTAGGACGAAAACAATCAACCCGAAAAAGGATGATTGCTTCTACCTTCGGTTGCTATTGATAAATGTACGTGATTTCATTTGAGTCATTGCGTACTGTGAACGGTACGGTGTGTGCAACTTTTTGAGAAGCATGCCAGCATTTACAATTGCTGGAACATGAAAATCAATGGAATCAAACGATGGCCGATTCGATAGTTACTTCGCATGCCATTGAAGTTCGCGCACTTTTTAAATTATCCAGTGGAATTCCTAAAATCTTTGGAGAGGCTTGGTATGCCGCCGCATTATTTGCGTCTCAAAGTTGGATCTGTCATTATTATGTTTCGCAACCTTCATGCGACGAAATTTTGTAATGGAACGCTACTGATTGTGCCACAGTTATCAAATACAAGGAGCAGGATGCTTGATTCTACGAATTCCTTTGAGTTCCAACGATTCGCCATTTCAGTTCGAAAGTACATATGTGGGATGAGAATTGAGATCGTATTCCATAGTTCATCAAAATTAACATATAAGTGGCAACCACTTATCCGAATGTCAAATAATGGATGCCAACTGTGGATTACGTAAAAGTTGTAGGCGGTAAAGCTTAGCGTCCATCATTTTCATTTATTCATTACCGATTGTAACGCCGTGCGCAGCTAACCTAAGTGACATCTTTTTAAAAAAGTTAAGTGATATACCTTTGTACTCTTATGGTTTTTTTTTTGTATCAATAAATCGAACAATTTACAGAATTAAAGTGTACTTGAATTTTAAATTTCTACAAAGGGGGCTCAACCGGGATGCCCTAGTGCGATTACCCCGGGAAAAGTGACAAAATATATTTTTCCAATAAAAGATCGAAAAGTATCAGAAAAAAGACGTGCGGTTTAAAAAAGTGAAACGTCAGAGCGTATGTGAGGTGGTAAAAGCGGTCTTGGGGAGGCTCGACAAATAGTGCGACACTTGCGCTTTTTTTGCATGATAGTCTAATTCATTGCAAAATTTTGGAACATCTATACTGCACCAAGTTGGTTATATTATTAATAGTTATTGTTAATAGAAACCAACGGGCATACGTGCAGCAAGGCACAAAGGTACACGTGTGGGTTACGGCTTCCTAAAGTTTCGAGGAACTGTACCTGCAGTCCGAGGTAGCGTGAATTGATACCGTTGGAACGCCAGAATATAACGGCAACTACAATGGTCAGCAAAGCAGCAAGCAGAATAGCGGCGTCAGTATACAGTGTGCACCAATTGAAAGAGAGCAGCGTACAACAGGTGTATTAGCGGTTAGCAACGACACACATACGTAGTAGCGAAGCAGAACGAGCGAGTTAGAACACTAAAGCATAGCAGCGGTCAACGGTGGAGAAAAGGCTCGAGGTAGAACAGCGAAAGAGAACAATGAAGATAAGTTTTTCGGTTACTCGTATAATAGTCGTAGTCACATGTACACATATACGTATGTAGACACTAATATATTTACTTATAAGAATGCGTATAACAACAATTGTACTATTTAAGTTGAAACATTGGTTCTACACTAACACCAATTAGTATTTATCACATATGTACAACAGAATTTCAAATGCATAGATGTAGTAATCAGTAGCAATATTTTGAGTAAAATAAATTTTAATATAACACACTTTTGTCAAACAATTCAGCTATATACATATATAAGAGTATTGGAATTTATAACTTTGTAAGATGGATGCAGCTACAATAAAGAGTATGACCGTGGACGTGTTGAGGGAAAAATTGAGAGAGCTTAATTTAAGTACAGTTGGGAGGAAGAAAGACCTACAATTGAGATTGCTACATCATATGGTTTTTGGAGATGAAGTGGATGAGGGAGGAACTGATAACGAATCAGCAAATTCGTTATACACTACAGAAGATAGAAGTGTAGGTAGGGTGCTGTTTACGTTGTGTGATGTCGAGGATAGCATTTCCAGTTTTTATGGAGACGGTACTTATAACGTGTGCCACTGGGTTGATGAGTTCAACGAAGTTGCGGAAACATTTGTTCGAGGAACTGTAAGGATCAGGAATTGGAATAGTTTGAGAATGGCGTTGGTTGAAGAGTTCGGGGAAAAGTTGAGTGCCGCAGATATACATCGTACATTGAGGAATAGGCGTAATCCACAGAAAGAAAGTTTGCAGGAATACTTATACTCCATCATCGAGATTGGTAAGCCAATATCACTCGATGAAAAGAGTATAATAGAATATTTCGTGGAGGGTATACCGTATATGAAAGAATTAAAGGTACATCCGTTCCAAGTGGTAAAGTTTTCGTTCAGTCGTCAAATGGAAGTAAAGGTACTGAAGACCAGGTTAAGAATAGATGCTACCGTTGTAATCAAGAAACTCATTTAGCTGGAGAGTGCTCACGAGGGGGAATAAACAACGTCATTTGTTTTAAGTGTAACGGAAAGGCCATTATGCCCACGATTGCAGGGTCTCACAACCGGTTAGCAATGAAATGTGAAAAATGAGCGGATTAACACAGTAGATGATCGAAACGGTGTAGGGCAAAGTAAATATATTTTCGTGAATGCGGTGATTAACGAGATAACGTTTAGCGCTTTGGTCGATACGGGATGCTTCACCAGAAGTTAGTCTCAGAAAGGAGAAACAACGGCTTTATGGAATAGGAAAAGGCGAGGTTTCAACAATGGGTAACTTTATAGCAGAGGTGACTGTACAAGGTGTGACAGTGGAAGTCAAGTTCGAGGTAGTAAGAGTGTAAGATATACCCTACGCGGCAATGTTGGGAAACGATATACTTAAAGAAATGGATTTGGTATTTAGTAACGGCAGGGTGGGATTTAGAAAACCTAATAAGGTTAGCGAAAAGTGTGAAGACACGGGTGCCAATGAGTTGGCGGTTAAAAGTGTGGGCGATGAAACTGAAATCTCAGTGAGTGAGAGGGTTTCTGCCGAGCAAGTGTGCGAAGATCAGGTTGTTCCGGAAGTGTTAGGGAAAGAAGTTGGAAGGAAATGTAGTCAAGATGAAATTGAAATCTCAGTGAGTGAGAGGGTTTCTGCCGAGCAAGTGTGCGAGATAAGTTAAGTTCGGAAGAGATGGAAAAGAGGTTAGAAATGAAAGTAAACAAGTGGGCAATGAAACTGAAATCTCAGGGAGTGAGAGGATTTCTGCCGAACAAGTGTACGGACACGTCGGCGACTATGAGCCGTAACTTATCAAATACAATGAATTTCAGTCTGAATTTTTCCAAGCATGTTTTCAATAGCTTTTACTGTCAAAATAAAAAAAATCGATTTTTCGAAGTGATTACATGAGCATACCCCCTTAAGCGGCATCATAACGTGGCAACTCGGCAGGCAAAAGTTTATAGCATACTAACTGTCAAATCGATTATGAGAGATCTGGCAACTTTTCTCGTGTACAGTTGTGCTTTCGTGCTCTTAGCAATTTGTTTAATTTATATAATATTTAAAACTTTGTGGTGAAATTATCTGAATTAAGTGATCCGTTAAGATAAGTATCACTGTTATACTGTTCTATTAAAGCAATTGAAATTTACTTTAATTGTGTGTTGGCTAATTTTAATTTATTCCGCCGAGTCATTTTCAATTTTCAAACTGCTCACTACATTGGTTGTTATCTTTGATAACCAACTATTTTTATTGCATTTATTTGTTATAAATATTTTTGTCATTGCTCCTTTTACTTTTATTATTTTACATTTTTTATATTTATTTTAATATTGTTTTTGTTTTTTGATCATTATGACTTGCAATTTTCCGAACTGCTCTCTGAAAGCCGAGTCGGAACGCTTTTTTTCTTGCTGCCTCTGTGAAAGGTTTGCCCATCTTAAATGTGCTGGACTGACAGGTAGGATATTGGATTCTATTCTTGATAGTTAGCTTAAAATGCAAACCAACAGAAATTGAATTATTTAAAGTTTTTAGGCAGACGCGCAATTCAAGGAGATTGGTCGTGCGCTTGAAACCCTTACTGAAAAATTTAGGCATTATGAAAAGTTGTTTCAATCATTTAAATGCGTAATGTGCAAGAAGCGAATCCAAAACCTTCATCTAAACGTAAACGTCCGTCTGATGAAGATACCACTGCATCTTCCTTAAAAACAATGCCCTCACCCACTATTGACCTCATAAATTTTTCATCCCCTTGTCCTCACGCAGTTCCTTCTGCTCAGGACGCAGAGAAAACACGGTAAACGGAAAACTTCTCAAGATCCGCCTCCAAATATCTCCAAGTCCGCTAATAAAAACTTAGTTGTAATACCGCGGAAAAAGGCAATTTTTATCTCAAGACTTACTGCGGATACCACAGTACTTTGTAGTTGTCACTAAAATGCTAAGAAATCCAGTGGATACAAAAAACTAATTAACAGTAATTCGCTGAGTATTTATTATTAAAATGTTAGAGGTCTTAATACAAAACTTACTATCTGTATTTAAATAGCATTAATTGTAACTTTAAAATCATTGCTTTCACAGAAACTTGGCTAAAGCCCCACATTTTGATAATGAAATATTCAACAGCGAATTCGAAATCTTTAGATATGACCAGAAAAGGAGGTGGTGTCTTGTTTGCTGTTCATTCTTCAATTCCTTATGAAGAAGTCGATGTTCCGCATGCAGACTTGGCCACACTACAGTGGCAATATTGAATTTAGTGCTTCCCATTTTAATGAAACTATTTTAAATTTATTTGAAAAATATGTTCCGAAGTGTCTTGTTACTCAAAAAATTAGATCTAATTTAGGGTTTTTAAAAAAAAAGAATGATGTAAATTAAAAAATAGAAAATCTCGTGCTTTTAAACTTAAAAAAAACTGGTTTAGTTGCTGACTATTCCAAATATTCTAAATTACGTCGACAATTTGCTGAACTTAACAAAATATGTTATAATAATTATATAAACAAAATAAAAAATAATATTATACGTAATCCAAAATTGTTCTATGGTTTCGTCAACTCCAAGCGCAGGATTTCTAATTTTCCGTCCGCCATGAAATATAAGTCTATTATGTCTAGTGACAATCACACCATTTCTAATATGTTCGCTGAATTCTTTAGGTCAAATTACTCTCCAAAATTTCCAAAAAATGTTCCGCATCAGCACAAGTTATGTCCGATTTCTGTCATTAAGGCATCTACCATTTCCGAAGCAGACGTCTTATATCAGTTAAATATGTTAGAACAATCGTAAAATTATAGCCCAGATATGATTCCCTCATGCTTTCTTAAGAAATGTGCCAAATATATATACCAACCCCTAACAAAACTATTTAATTCATCTCTTATGCAAAGCTTATTTCCATCCATACGGAAAAAGTCATTTATAATTCCTTTATATAAGAGTGGATTTAGGTCATCTATTGAAAACTATAGCGGAATAGCAAAGTTTTCTGCAATACCTAAACTTTTTGAAGCAATTATGACAGACTACGTAACCTTCCGGATCTCTCCACTAATAACTAATTTGCTTGAATTTGTATCACATGTATCAACGGGCTTTAGGGAGAATAAGAATACTGATGTTATATACACAGATTTTAGTAAAGCTTTTGATAAAGTAAACCATTCAATTCTTTTGAATAAACTTGATCTTCTTGGTTTTCAACCAATATTTCTAAAATGGGTTGCTTCTTATCTTAGTAATAGAATTCAACAAGTCATATTTAACGATACTTTTTCTGACATAATCAATGTTCCTTCAGGCATTCCTCAAGGTAGCCATCTTGGTCCAATTCTGTTCTTGTTATTTATTAATGACATATCATCTGTTGTTAAGTTTTCGAAAGTTTTATTATATGCTGACGAGTCTATGTTTTAAGACTTAAACAACCTAGTTTCTTGGTGTGATAGAAATGGCATGCCATTTAACCTTAAAAAATGTAAAACGATGTGCTTTTCAGGTAGAGCTGTAGACCCTACTTCATACGCAATACAAAACTTTAGGTTGGAGCAAGTATGCAGTTTTGTTGATCTGGGAGTAACTATGGACCCCAATCTCAATTTTAATCTTCACGCATCTTCCACGGTTTTTAAAGCTAAAGGCGCTCTTAGTTTTGATAAGCGTTGGTCTAAAGAATTTAGAGATCCGCTTACCACAAAAATTCTTTTTACATCTCTGGTGAGGCCTATATTAGAGTATGCTTCTGTGGTTTGGAACCGTAGTTACCAAGTCCATTCGGATAAGTTAGAGTCCGTTCAAAACTTTTCATTTTTACTTTTTGCCTTAAATCAGTGGTCGGCAGCCCATAGACCCGCGGGCCCGACTGCAATCGTGTTTTTACACAGACACGATCGGCAATTCACATGTACGCAAGAGATTTGTATACACAAAGCAGCTAGTCTCTGCTTGACTTTTAATAAAGCAACATTATGCGCGCTTGTTTAATACAAATACACTGCAAAAATATGTTTGACAATTCTTGGGAATTGATGTTTTTTTTCTTTGACAATTATTTAAAAAAGTCGCAATGCTACATTTGTTCGACACAATTCCAATATTATTCAAAATATGTTTAATTTTTTTTCAGACCTCTACCCCTTACAAGGGAATGATTTTTCAAATTTTCGAAAAGCAGTTCTGATATTTTTTATTTTGTAATATCTAATACTTCTCAGTTATTTTTAAAGTGTTCTGTGAAATTTTCAAAAAAATATATATTATTTGCACGCAAAATTTTTTGGGTGTACAATTTGACAGAGGCAATGAGTATTTTTGCCACATACACAAGCAAGAATATTTTTGTATGCGTGCACTCGGCACTTGCCGACCACTGCCTTAAATCATTTGCATTAGGATTCCAGTTTAAATCTTCCCCCTTACACTAACCGTTTAAAACTTATAAATCTCCCTACACTCGCTACTCGTAGGAAGATGCTTGGTATAATATTTCTTGTAAAACTCATGAATGGGTCAGGCTGTAGCCCATCTTTCTTATCCAATATTAATTTTAACTTTCCCTCTCGCTCTACCAGGCAGTTTAGACCCTTACTTTTAAAATTTTATATGTCATGATTTCAATTCTCATTCCAGCACATTTGATCTAACAGACTCACTCTTTACCATTAAAAAAATTATTTTGTCTACTCTTAACAAGTTACATTTAAAAATAATAAACTTACTTTAATTCAATTCTTAATTCTGGCTTCGCACCGCTTAAAACTCTCTTGCCTTTTATGACTCGGTTATTCAGCTCATTCGCAGATTGCGCCCCTCACGTCGGTTGGGCGGGAGAAGGGTAATCGTTGAGTATTATTATTATTACTATTGCAGTTGGAAAGTTCTTTATGTAGGCATTTGATATCTTGACATTTTATATTCAAAATGACGACGAGCAGGCTCGAACTCTTGAACCGTTTCAAAATTTGAAGAGCATGAAAAAGTGTAGGATTATTATTATTTATTTGACCTACCGCTTTTGTAATACAAATATATATTATATTTTCTCTACTAATTCGAAAGTTGAACCCGTTTAAATGGGATTTGCAGGTCACTTGGAATCACCGGAATCCTCGGTATAAGAGCTATTTGACCAGCTGCTGGGACGGTGATAATGAGCAGACTCGTCCCGTTGCACATGCTTAGACGGCTTAAATTCTTCAAAAGCATAATTAGAATTCCAATTTTTAAAGCCAATTTATGTGGTGGAAGTTCCGAAGGGTTTAGTGAATTTAAAAACTCCTTGGCATAATAGACTGCGTCTTAGATATTAGGCACCGTGAAATTTTTATTCTACAATATCATGTGGTATATCGTCGAGTGTATAAACACTTTTTTTTGGAATTTTTTGATGACATCTGTCGGAAAATGGCTGGGAGAATGAGATGCGTTTTTGCACTGGCGGACACGATTTCTCATGTTTGGATCATCTGAAACACAAAAACCCAATTTATTCTTAAAAAGTACGTGAATGGTTATCGTCCCTACTAGAATCATGAAAAAATGTTGATAAATAAAAAAAGTAATTAACGTTTTTGTTTTTTTTTAATTTTCCCCTTGTTTTTTTACATAAGTTTTGTCATAACATTGGCAATAAATTAAAAAAAAAATATGAATCTAGTAGGGACGATAGCCAGGCGATTCGTGAACATTAAAAAAAAATTAAGCAAATCGGTTGAGTAGTTCGACCGGAATCATATCCGCCATTGTGCATTCCGAGGGCTCCGAACGTTGAGCGGTATTATTATTTTTGGGAAATTTTCGATACCTTCCAATGGTATAGTGGATTTCTACATTAATTCTAAGGGTGTAAGGGAATAGAGAATACAAACATAAAATAAAAAATTTTGAAAAAAGATTATCCTACTGACCCCTTAATTCGTTAAGCTGTTTGGATAGTTAAAAGTTATATTATATTACTTACTGAAAAATAAAAAATAAAGTTCTGAAAAGAACTTTGTTTATTTGAACAAATTACCTGCTGTACGAATTTAAAATATATGTACAATACTAGATGAACGTTTTTTTGCATTATAAATTATTTCTAGTTTCTAAATAAATTCTAGTGTAAACAAAAAGTTGCTTATTATAAGTGGGTAAGTATATGGCATATGCGTAAAATAGGCATGGAGCGCTATTAACAAAAAGGGAATATAAAATGACAAGCGTCAAACAATATTACTTTTAAGTTATTATAGTTTATTTATAAAATGTCTAATAAAATTACATATCACATATAATAACGACAGTAACACTAACAAAGAACATCAATCTTTTAATGCTATAGCGCAGGGAGGGCTAGATGAGTAACTTAATGCTCATCGCAGAATGGTTGGGGCCAGGAATAAAGGGATGTCCAACTCATTCCAGTGTGAGAGTGCCTCAAAATTATATTTCTTTTAACATTTTCCATTATGGCCAGATTGAACAAAATAATAATTTTTAGGCATTTAAATTAAAACACCCAACATTTAGTACGTTTAAAAATTACTATATAGTGGTTATTTATTATATGGAGAAACTATTTAAATCTTTTTAAAGTATATTAGAACAACTCACTTTTGACCTTTCAATACCCAATAAAAGGATTTAAGCTTGTTAGCTCTCAATCATTAAATGTTTTTAATCATTTTCCATTGAAAATAATACTATGATGCTTCAAATTACAACACATTTCATCAAATATCTTTAAATTTCAAAAATTTGTTTAATTTTCATTGTTTTACATTTTTTATAAGTGGTCTTGAACGATGCAACAAATCCCTCCGTTTACATATTAAACGTCAAAACCTTCTGAACTCGATCAACTGTCAAAGCTCAGGAGGTTTTGACGTTTAGCAATTGTTCTCTCTGGAGAATGGAGTCATGTGTAGAAGTTCACGCAAGTGAGGAAAGTTCTCTGATCGCCATTCACTTGGGAGTGGCCAGAAAATATTCTTTTACATATGACTCAAGCAGCTCATGGCTTCCGGTCTTTGACCAAGTATCCTCTGGGTAGCCTAAGAACATCTTTTCGAAGGTGAGCTAAAGTGAGAAGGCGAAACATCCCCTGCGTAGGGTTGTGCGCTGGGTTTGGGACCCGCCACCTAAAAAGCTCATCCCAATGAAAAACTACCAAGAGCCTCGGCACGCACGTGGAATGTCCAGTCCCTTAATTGGGAAGGTGCCGCTGCCCAGCTGGTTGATGTCCTCGTAAAGACAAAGGCTGACATCACCGCCGCTTAAGAAATGCGATGGACGGGACAAGGACAGAGACGAGTAGGTCCTTGTGGCATTTACTACAGTAGCCATATAAAGGAGCGCAAGTTTGGTGTGGGATTCGTGGTGGGAGAGAGACTCCGTCGCCGAGTACTAACATTCACTCCGGTGAATGAACGTCTAGCCACAATCCGCATCAAAGCGAGGTTCTTCAACATATCGCTGATTTGCGCCAACGCCCCGACGGAAGAGAAGGACGATGTGACCAAAGATGTCTTTTATGAGTGCTTGGAACGCACTTATGAGAGCTGCCCCCGCCACGATGTCAAAATCGTGCTTGGCGACTTTACCGCCAGGGTGGGCAAAGAAGGTATCTTTGGCACTACGGTCGGTCACTACGGTCGGTAAATTCAGCCTCCACGACGAATCATCCCCAAATGGGTTGAGGCTGATTGACTTCGCCGGGGCCCGAAATATGGTTATCTGTAGTACTAGATTCCAGCATAAAAAGATTCATCAAGCTACCTGGCTGTCTCCGGATCGAAAAACTACCAACCAGATCGATCATGTTGTGAGAGACGGAAGACACGTCTCCAGTGTTTTAGATGTGCGTGCGTTCTGAAGTCCTAACATCGACTCGGACCACTATCTTGTTGCAGCTAAGATTCGCACCCGCCTCTCCCGCAAAAAACGCACGCCACCAAACACAAGGAAGGTTCGACGTCGAGAAGCTGCAATCACAACAGACAGCCGAGCGATTTTCTACTCGGCTTGCACTCCTGCTCTCTGAGAGCACTCGTCAACAACTCGGTATAAGGGAACTGTGGGACGTCATTTCAAACTCCTTACGTACGGCTGCAACCGAAACCATTGGTTTTCGGAAAGTGCAAAAGAACAGCTGGTACCACGAGGAGTGCCGTGTCGCAGCGAAAAAAAAACAGGCTGCCTACCTCGCAACGTTACGATCGACCACTACACGTGCGGGATGGGATAGATACCGAGAGTTGAAGAGGGAAGCGAGACGCATTTGTAGACAGAAGAAGAAAGAGACCGAAATGCGTGAGTACGAAGAGCTTGCTAAGCTGGCCGATAGGGGTAGTGCTCGAAAATTCTACGAAAAAATGCGGCGGCTTACAGAAGGTTTCAAGACCGGAGCATACTCTTGTAGAACCCCCAAAGGTGATCTAGTCATCGATGCCCAGAGCATATTTAAATTATGGAGAAAAAACTTCTCCAGTCTGCTGAATGGCAATGAAAGTACAACGCCAGGAGAAGGCGAACCCGATTCCCTAATCGATGACGATGGAGCAGACGTTCCATTGCCCGACCATGAAGAAGTTCGAATGACAATTGCCCGCCTGAAGAACAACAAAGCGGCGGGGGCTGATGGATTTCCGGCCGAGCTATTCAAACACGGCGGCGAAGAGCTGATAAGGAGCATGCATCAGCTTCTTTGTAAAATATGGTCGGCCGAAAGCATGCCCAACGACTGGAATTTAAGTGTGCTCTGCTCAATCCACAAAAAGGGAGACCCCACAATCTGCGCCACCGCCGTGGGATTAGCCCCCTCAACATCGCATATAAGGTTTTATCGAGCGTATTGTGTGAAAGATTAAAGCCCACCGTCAACAAACTGATTGGACCTTATCAGTGTGGCTTCAGACCTGGAAAATTAACAACCGACCAGACCAATTTGGTATACCCGCAAAACTAATACGGATGTGTAAGATGACGTTGGGCAACACCAAAAGCTCCGTCAGAATCCGGAAGGACCTCTCCGAGCCGTTCGATACCAAACGAGGTTTCAGACAAGGCGATTCCCTATCGTGCGACTTTTTCAACCTGCTTTTGGAGAAAATTGTTCGAGCCGCAGAACTAAACAGAGAAGGTACTATCTTCTATAAGAGTGTACAGCTGCTGGCGTATGCCGATGATATTGATATCATCGGCCTCAACACCCGCGCCGTTAGTTCTGCTTTCTCCAGACTGGACAAGGAAGCGAAACAAATGGGTCTGGCAGTGAACGAGGGCAAAACGAAATATCTCCTGTCATCAAACAAACAGTCGTCGCACTCGCGACTTGGCACTCACGTCACTGTTGACAGTCATAACTTTGAAGTCGTAGATAATTTCGTCTATATTGGAACCAGCGTAAACACCACCAACAATGTCAGCCTAGAAATCCAACGCAGGGTAACTCTCGCCAACAAGTGCTACTTCGGACTGAGTAGGCAATTGAGAAGCAAAGTTCTCTCTCGACAAACAAAAACCAAACTCTATAAGTCACTCATAATTCCCGTCCTGCTATATGGTGCAGAGGCTTGGACGATGTCAACAACTGATGCGTCGACGTTGCGAGTTTTCGAGAGGAAAGTTCTACGAAGGAATTATGGTCCTTTGCGCGTTGGCCACGGCGAATATCGCATTCGATGGAACGATGAGCTGCACGAGATATATGACGACATTGACATAGTTCAGCGAATTAAAATACAGCGGCTACGTTGGCTAGGTTATGTTGTCCGAATGGACGGAAACACTCCAGCTCTGAAAGTATTCGACGCTATACCCGCCGGGGGAAGCAGAGGAAGAGGAAGACATCCACTCCGTTGGAAGGACCAGGTGGAGAAGGACCTGGCTACGCTTGGAATATCCAATTGGCGCCACGTAGCGAAAAGAAGAAACGACTGGCGCGCTGTTGTTAATTCGGCTATAATCGCGTAAGCGGTGTCTACGCCAATTAACAAGAAGAATTGTTCTCAGACAGAGGAGTTGGACATCTCTTTATCTCTGGTTGCGGCAATACTGACATTGTACACAATTTAATGAGCGGAAGTTTACTTTATATCGGAATTGTACAGTTGTGTGAACAAAAAGAAGTATACATAATTTGCAGGTTTTAGAGTTTCGCATTAATATTGGTTTTTATTTACCTTTGCATGGTGGAAAATTGTAATCACCGTTAGGAAAAAATTATATAAGTTATACTTGTATCTAAAAACAATTTTATTTAATAAGAAAACAGCACATTTTAAAACTACACAACACCTTATGGTTGTTCCTATTTTGTTTACACCACTGTACATGCGATAGAACAGTAATGGTGGTGATGCCAGTTGTAAAAATTCATTTTAGCTACAATTGGGAAAACTTTTCTCAAGTTGTGGGCTTTTATACGTACATACATATGCAAGGCAGTTTTATATATCTGCATATACATATAAAAAATATACTTATGACCATAATATATATTTTGTTTAAACATATTGTAGTTCCATTTAATGAAAATGCTTATATAAATATATATTAAATATATATATATATAAATATATATATATATAAATATATATTAATATTTGTGATATTTTCAGTTTGGTTATTTTTTCAAAATATTCAAAAAATTGAGGTTTTTTTCTATAATTGTTTTGTTTAGTTTTAAAAATATAAGTTGCCTCTGGTAATGTAATAAAATAATAATACGCACTATGGAAAGGGAACACATATTTCCAATAATATAAAAAAACATCAAATAAAAATATATTTGCGCGGTATGGCATTATTGATTGAGAGTGGCTAAGCACACAAATTGGATACAAACGCTAATGGCAGAAACATAGAATTCCGCTTCTCCCTTCTCTACGAGCGGCTAGCGTTTCGTTCTCGTTTTCATTCGAACAATGTTGCCATTACTCAATACGCATATGTAGTTTTGCACACATCTAACTTTTCAATTATAATTTTTCATAATATAAAACATCAAACTGAAATTAAACTATTAAAAATAGTTTATATATTTTAAAATAATAGCATTTGACTCTGATTTGGAGTTAGTTTAAGAAAATATCAAACATATTGAAGACATTTTTTATAGTTACTACAGTATAACGAGATTGGCAACCCTGCGTTGTTTGAGAGCAATCTGCTGACGCGTTTCTACGGAGAAAACTCCAAATCGTTGGAAATTCTATGGTAAGCGGGCGGTAGAAGCGGTGTTGGCTTATCATTCACATTGCGCTCTCATAAGATTCATTTGAGCATATGTCTTTGAAGAAACAGTGGTTCATAAACTGAAGTTGTTATTAAAATTACTTTTTATTAGGAAGTTTAAAGAAATAACCTGGGTTGAAACTTTTTGATTCGAAAATTATATCTATGTTTGGAAGTACCTACACTTGTGAATAATTTTTTTCAATAATGAAATTAAACAAATATAAAATAAGAAGTAGGTTATCTAATTTAAATTTTGGTACAATAATGCGTGTAGCTACAGCAATGCTGTTATAAAGACATATAAAAAAATGATTACTGAAATTAAATATTTATTATACATTTTGTTATTTGTCTTACATTTTATAAATTTATAATAGTTACAAATAAACTTAAAATTGTTGGGCAATTTTACTGTTATTACCCACAGTTCAACTTCCCATATATGCGTGCACTTTCATATGTAAACATGGTGTGGTAAAATACGTTGCTCTCATTTGTAAATATGGAGTGGTAAAATACGTTGCTCTCACTTCCCTCTTCATGTTTGCCCGCGATGATCACCTCATCTAGCCCTCAAAAAGCCACTGAGGGCTAATATGCCCACCCCTGGCTTAGAACAACGACAATCACGCCGTTTCCGGTTAATAGACGCAGAACAAATGACCAACAACTCCAAAAGATACATCGTGCATTTACATCTTATTCATTTTTGCGCCTAGTATTCCAGTATCAGCACGATATTGAATATTATGCTCATTCAAAAGTGGTAATTGGTGCTATGGATAAGGAATGTCCGCATTGTCATGCTCTCAAATTCAAAAATTAGCCACCTGGGATGTGTTGCGCAGAGAGGAGTTGGACATCTCTTTATCTCTGGCAGAATGGTTGCGGCAATACTGACATCAGAGATAAAGAGATGTCCAACTGGAAGTGAGAGAGCAATTGCTAAACGTCAAAACCTCCTGAGCTTTGACAGTTGATCGAGTTCAGGAGGTTTTGACGTTAAGCAATTGGAAACGAGCGATGGCCAGATTGAAATCTTACCAAAAAGATATGTAAACGAAGGGATTTGTTGCATCGTTCAAGACCACTTATAAAAACTGTAAAACAATGAAAATTAAATAAATTTGTGAAATTTAAAGGTATTTGATGAAATGTGTTGTAATTTGAAGCATCATAGTATTATTTTCAATGGAAAATGATTAAAAACATTTAATGATTGAGAGCTAACAAGCTTAAATCCTTTTATTGGGTATTGAAAGGTCAAAAGTGAGTTGTTCTAATATACTTTAAAAAGATTTAAATAGTTTCTCCATATAATAAATAACCACTATATAGTAATTTTTAAACGTACTAAATGTTGGGTGTTTCAATTTAAATGCCCACAAATTATTATTTTGTCCAATCTGGCCATAATGGAAAATGTTATAAAAAACGCTAATTTTGAGGCGCTCTCACACTGGAATAAGTTGAACATCCATTTATTCATGTCCCTTTATTCCTGGCCGCAACCATTCTGCGATGAACATTAAGTTACGGGGGAATGTAATTGATTTTTTCGCAACATTTTATGCCCTTCCCTCCGTAAACTGATATTCCCCTCATCTAGCCCTCGTGCGCACTTTGCTAACTTTACGAGCTAAAAATGTGCCCATCCCTGTTCTAAACGAATTACATCATTGCGCTCAGCTCGTGTATCTTCTGATTGTTTTTGACGAAATTGCTGCATGCTCACACGTGCATCAGCATTTTGTTGCTGGATTGGTTCTTCGTTTCTTGGGGATCTTTTATCTCTTATACTTCTGTATTTTCTTGGAATCGCTCACTGTACAAAACACATATAAATAGAACTAATGAAATTACTTAACGATGGAAAACGTTATAGTTATAATTACGGCCAGGATTATAGCGAAAATATTAGTTTTTTAAAAAAAAATTCATAAAAAAATTTGAAACAATAGTTGTAAAAAATTCAATAATTATATAAAAAAATACTTACAACACCAAAGCCGTTGTTGGTTAGCATTTCACTCATAAATAAAGGCGCGGCAAATTTTAAGAATCTACCAGCAAACCCGGCGAACTCCGTTTCGCCACCAGGTGGCTTCGTTTTATGTAACATTTCGTTTGGTGATTAAAAGGTGAAGAAACATTTTTTTTGTTTTATATTTGAAAAGGAAAAATTATATTTCGTTTCCAAACAGTAATGAATTTATTTCGATTACATAAATGAAGAGTTATTTAGTTGAACTTCTCTAAGTAAATGAAAGTGAATCCAAAGTAAATACTGAATTGTGGCGTTATACGTGTCCGCAAATTATCCGTTTCATTGAAGTGCTCTTTGGTAAACCACATTTTTTGTTTTTTGGTCTGACGTTAACACAAACAAAGCGGATGGTTTCCCAACTCGTGAATACCCAACGTATAACTGCCCATGTGAAAAACAATGATTTTCTAAATTTATCCCGCAAGCACTAAGCGATTGGCCTTGCGATTTGTTAATTGTCATTGCGAACGCAAGGCGAACTGGAAATTGCAATCGTTTGAAGTCAAACGGAAGATCAGTCGGAATCATTGGTATTCGAGGAATAGATACATTTTCACCTGCGTACTTTCCGTTAATAATGGTTGCCTCATTCAAATTCGGCATAAGCCTTTTTACCGAAAGTCGAGTACCGTTGCAAAGTCGCGGTGGATTCAAATTACGCAATATCATAATAACTGTACAAACTTTGAGTTGAAAGTTATGTGGTGGAAATCCTAGTAACTCCAGAGAGTTCAAAAACTCCGTTGGATAATTTACTACATCATCGAGATTTGTTATGGAATCAACTTATTTGTATGTCACCAAATCGCCAGCAATTTTTGATTGAATTGGCAGGAATTGCTCGTTGACTTAACCGAGCATAATTCTGATAATTCTCACTAATGTTTTGGAAAACATTTTCAATAAGAGCTAATTGAAAGTCTACAAATTGGCAAAAGTCGTTGGTCGATTGGATATTGTAACGCATCGTACAACCGAAGTGTCTCGTTTACACGATGCATGATATTGCTTCTTCGCTGAACGACAATGTCTCGCGATTTACTTGGATCGCCAACAATAATTGCAGCAAAATCATTAACGGTTGGTGCATTGAATCTTCGCACATATTCACCTGTTGGGGTACAATCCGCTCTTATGACAAAATTGTGCGTATCCGATGGCATTCGTTCCAATGCTGTTTTGAACATATTAACCACAGCATTATTTGTGTGAAAAAATGTTTGTAACTGTTCAATAATTCGTCTCTTTAACTGTTGTGTTCCCTGTATATTACACCGCACATTCAGCTGATCCACGATCGACGCAATGAAATATATTTACAGAAATTGATGCGGTTCATCTGGTCTTGGCACCATTGAACCCTGCAAATGATATATTTGTCTTTGTATCTGTAATTGCAAACAATCATTTGTTGAAGAATACGGTGTAACTTCTGATCGTGTGATGGTGTAGTGTGTGATGTATAGTATATGTAATTGTTATGTGTTGCAATTCATTTTGTTGGTGTGAGTGATCGCTAACCTTGCAAGTCGGCATGAATACGCCTTCTCGAATAATATTAGC